>NW_027480436.1:605398-908097 GCF_051401765.1 Calliopsis andreniformis | reverse complement strand
ACTGTAGTACTTTTATTGCATTTTATGCTTCGGGCGTAGACTTCTAATCCCCTGACTATTCAATCTGTTGGACCAACGCCCTAGGGTGAAGCCTAGCTTGCTCGGAAAGTAGAAATGACCATAGGTTTCATACTGGTTGCAATTATTCGTTTTATACGATGGAAAAGCAGTTGTATTTATATCGTATTTTATGCTTCTGGCGTTGATTTCTTAGGCCGTAACTATTCGGTCTGGTGGAGCAACGCCCTGGAGTGAAACCTAGGTTGCCGGGAACGTAGAATTGGCCATCACTTTCATACTGGTTGCAATTATTCCTGATATATGATGGAAACACTGTTGTATTTTTTTTGCATTTTATGGTTCGGGCGTTGACTTCTAAGGCCCTAACTATTCAATCTGTTGGAGCAACGCCCTCGGGTGAAGCCTAGGTTGCTCGGAAAGTAGAAATGTCCATAAGTTTCATACTGGTTGCAATTATTCGTTTTATACGATGGAAAAACTGTTGTATTTATATTGTATTTTATGCTTCTGGCGTTGACATCTAAGGCACTAACTATTCGATCTGGTGGAGCAACGCAATAGAGTGATGCCTAGGTTGCCCGGAACGTAGAATTGGCCATCAATTTGAAACTGGTTGCAATTATTCCTGTTATATGATAGAAACACTGTTGCATTTTTTTTGCATTTTATGGTTCGGGCGTTGACTTCTAAGGCCCTAGCTATTCAATCTGTTGGAGCAACGCCCTAGGGTGAAGCCTAGCTTGCTCGGAAAGTAGAAATGACCATAAGTTTCATACTGGTTGCAATTATTCGTTTTATACGATGGAAAAGCTGTTGTATTTATATCGTATTTTATGCTTCTGGCGTTGACTTCTTAGGCCGTAACTATTCGGTCTGGTGGAGCAACGCCCTGGAGTGAAACCTAGGTTGCCCGGAACGTAGAATTGGCCATCACTTTCAAACTGGTTGCAATTATTCCTGATATATGGTGGATACACTGTTGTATTTTTTTTGCATTTTATGGTTCGGGCGTTGACTTCTAAGGCCCTAACTATTCCATCTGTTGGAGCAACGCCCTAGGGTGAAGCCTAGGTTGCTCGGAAAGTAGAAATGAACATAAGTTTCATACTGTTTGCAATTATTCGTTTTATACGATGGAAAAACTGTTGTATTTATATCGTATTTTATGCTTCTGGCGTTGACTTCTAAGGCACTATCTATTCGATCTGGTGGAGCAACGCCCTAGTGCGAAGCCTAGGTTGCCCGGAACGTAGAATTGGCCATCACTTTCAAACTGGTTGCAATTATTCCTGTTATATGATGGAAACACTGTTGTATTTTTTTTGCATTTTATGGTTAGGTCGTTGACTTCTAAGGTCCTAACTATTCAATCTGTTGGAGCAACGCCATAGGGTGAAGCCTAGGTTGCTCGGAAAGTAGAAATGACCATAAGTTTCATACTGGTTGCAATTATTCGTTTCATACGATGGAAAAACTGTTGTATTTATATTGTATTTTATGCTTCTGGCGTTGACATCTAAGGCACTAACTATTCGATCTGGTGCAGCAACGCAATAGAGTGATGCCTAGGTTGCCCGGAACGTAGAATTGGCCATCAATTTCAAACTGGTTGCAATTATACCTGTTATATGATGGAAACACTGCTGTATTTTTTTTGCATTTTATGGTTCGGGCGTTGACTTCTAAGGCCCTAACTATTCAATCCGTTGGAGCAACGCCCTAGGGTGAAGCCTAGGTTGCTCGGAAAGTTGAAATGACCATAAGTTTCATACTGGTTGCAATTATTCGGTTTATACGATGGAAGAACTGTTGTATTAATATTGTATTTTATGCTTCTGGCGTTGACTTCTAAGGCACTAACTATTCGATCTGGTGGAGCCACGAAATAGAGTGAAGCCTAGGTTGCCCGGAACGTAGAATAGGCCATCACTTTCAAACTGGTTGCAATTATTCCTGTTATATGATGGAGACACTGTAGTTTTTTTTTTGCGTTTTATGGTTCGGGCGTTGACTTCTAAGGCCCTAACTATTCAATCTGTTGGGGCAACGCCCTAGGGTGAAGCCTAGGTTGCTCCGAAAGTAGGAATGTCCATAAGTATCATACTGGTTGCAATTATTCGTTTTATACGATTGAAAGCTGTTGTATTTATACTGTACTTTATGCTTCTGGCGTTGACTTCTAAGGCACTAACTATTCGATCTGGTGGAGCAACGTAATAGAGTGAAGCCTAGGTCGCCCGGAACGTAGAATTGGCCTTCACTTTCAAACTGGTTGCAATTATTCCTGTTATATGATTGAAACACTGTTGTATTTTTTTTGCATTTTATGGTTCGGGCGTTGACTTCTAAGGCCCTAACTATTCAATCTGTTGGAGCAACGCCCTAGGGTGAAGCCTAGGTTGCTCGGAAAGTAGAAATGAACATAAGTTTCATACTGTTTGCAATTATTCGTTTTATACGATGGAAAAACTGTTGTATTTATATCGTATTTTATGCTTCTGGCGTTGACTTCTAAGGCACTATCTATTCGATCAGATGGAGCAACGCCCTAGTGCGAAGCCTAGGTTGCCCGGAACGTAGAATGGGCCATCACTTTCAAACTGGTTGCAATTATTCCTGTCATATGATGGAAACACTGTCGTATTTTTTTTTGCATTTTATGGTTAGGGCGTTGACTTCTAAGGTCCTAACTATTCAATCTGTTGGAGCAACGCCCTAGGGTGAAGCCTAGGTTGCTCGGAAAGTAGAAATGACCATAAGTTTCATACTGGTTGCAATTATTCGTTTTATACGATGGAAAAGCTGTTGTATTTATATCGTATTTTATGCTTCTGGTGTTGACTTCTTAGGCCGTAACTATTCGGTCTGGTGGAGCAACGCCCTGGAGTGAAACCTAGGTTGCCCGGAACGTAGAATTGGCCATCGCTTTCAAACTGGTTGCAATTATTCCTGATATATGATGGATACACTGTTGTATTTTTTTTGCATTTTATGGTTCGGGCGTTGACTTCTAAGGCCCTAACTATTGAATCTGTTGGAGCAACGCCCTAGGGTGAAGCCTAGGTTGCTCGGAAAGTAGAAATGAACATAAGTTTCATACTGTTTGCAATTATTCGTTTTATACGATGGAAAAACTGTTGTATTTATATTGTATTTTATGCTTCTGGCGTTGACTTCTAAGGCACTATCTATTCGATCTGGTGGAGCAACGCCCTAGTGCGAAGCCTAGGTTGCCCGGAACGTAGAATTGGCCATCACTTTCAAACTGGTTGCAATTATACCTGTTATATGATGGAAACACTGCTGTATTTTTTTTGCATTTTATGGTTCGGGCGTTGACTTCTAAGGCCCTAACTATTCAATCCGTTGGAGCAACGCCCTAGGGTGAAGCCTAGGTTGCTCGGAAAGTTGAAATGACCATAAGTTTCATACTGGTTGCAATTATTCGGTTTATACGATGGAAGAACTGTTGTATTAATATTGTATTTTATGCTTCTGGCGTTGACTTCTAAGGCACTAACTATTCGATCTGGTGGAGCCACGAAATAGAGTGAAGCCTAGGTTGCCCGGAACGTAGAATAGGCCATCACTTTCAAACTGGTTGCAATTATTCCTGTTATATGATGGAGACACTGTAGTTTTTTTTTTGCGTTTTATGGTTCGGGCGTTGACTTCTAAGGCCCTAACTATTCAATCTGTTGGGGCAACGCCCTAGGGTGAAGCCTAGGTTGCTCCGAAAGTAGGAATGTCCATAAGTATCATACTGGTTGCAATTATTCGTTTTATACGATTGAAAGCTGTTGTATTTATACTGTACTTTATGCTTCTGGCGTTGACTTCTAAGGCACTAACTATTCGATCTGGTGGAGCAACGTAATAGAGTGAAGCCTAGGTCGCCCGGAACGTAGAATTGGCCTTCACTTTCAAACTGGTTGCAATTATTCCTGTTATATGATTGAAACACTGTTGTATTTTTTTTGCATTTTATGGTTCGGGCGTTGACTTCTAAGGCCCTAACTATTCAATCTGTTGGAGCAACGCCCTAGGGTGAAGCCTAGGTTGCTCGGAAAGTTGAAATGACCATAAGTTTCATACTGGTTGCAATTATTCGGTTTATACGATGGAAGAACTGTTGTATTTATATTGTATTTTATGCTTCTGGCGTTGACTTCTAAGGCACTAACTATTCGATCTGGTGGAGCCACGACATAGAGTGAAGCCTAGGTTGCCCGGAACGTAGAATAGGCCATCACTTTCAGACTGGTTGCAATTATTCCTGTTATATGATGGAGACACTGTTGTTTTTTTTTTGCGTTTTATGGTTCGGGCGTTGACTTCTAAGGCCCTAACTATTCAATCTGTTGGGGCAACGCCCTAGGGTGAAGCCTAGGTTGCTCCGAAAGTAGGAATGTCCATAAGTTTCATACTGGTTGCAATTATTCGTTTTATACGATTGAAAGCTGTTGTATTTATACTGTATTTTATGCTTCTGGCGTTGACTTCTAAGGCACTAACTATTCGATCTGGTGGAGCAACGCAATAGAGTGAAGCCTATGGTGCCCGGAACGTAGAATTGGCCTTCACTTTCAAACTCGTTGCAATTATTCCTGTTATATGATGGAAACACTGTTGCATTTTTTTTGCATTTTATGGTTCGGGCGTTGACTTCTAAGGCCCTAGCTATTCAATCTGTTGGAGCAACGCCCTAGGGTGAAGCCTAGGTTGCTCGGAAAGTAGAAATGACCATAAGTTTCATACTGGTTGCAATATACGTTTTATACGATGGAAAAACTGTTGTATTTATATGGTATTTTATGCTTTTGGCGTTGACTTCTAAGGCACTAACTATTCGATCTGGTGGAGCAACGCAATACAGTGAAGCCCAGGTTGCACGGAACGTAGAATTGGCCTTCACTTTCAAATTGGTTGCAATTATTCCTGTTATATGATGGAAACACTGTTGTATTTTTTTTGCATTTTATGGTTCGGGCGTTGACTTCTAAGGCCCTAACTACTCAATCTGTTGGAGCAACGCCCTAGGGTGAAGCCTAGGTTGCTCGGAAAGTAGAAATGACCATAAGTTTCATACTGGTTGCAATTATTCGTTTTATACGATGGAAGAACTGTTGTATTTATATTGTATTTTATGCTTCTGGCGTTGACTTCTAAGGCACTAACTATTCGATCTGGTGGAGCCACGACATAGAGTGAAGCCTAGGTTGCCCGGAACGTAGAATAGGCCATCACTTTCAAACTGGTTGCAATTATTCCTGTTATATGATGGAGACACTGTTGTTTTTTTTTTGCGTTTTATGGTTCGGGCGTTGACTTCTAAGGCCCTAACTATTCAATCTGTTGGGGCAACGCCCTAGGGTGAAGCCTAGGTTGCTCCGAAAGTAGGATTGTCCATAAGTTTCATACTGGTTGGAATTATTCGTTTTATACGATTGAAAGCTGTTGTATTTATATTGTATTTTATGCTTCTGGCGTTGACTTCTAAGGCACTAACTATTCGATCTGGAGGAGCAACGCAATAGAGTGAAGCCTATGTTGCCCGGAACGTAGAATTGGCCTTCACTTTCAAACTCGTTGCAATTATTCCTGTTATATGATGGAAACACTGTTGCATTTTTCTTGCATTTTATGGTTCGGGCGTTGACTTCTAAGGCCCTAGCTATTCAATCTGTTGGAGCAACGCCCTAGGGTGAAGCCTAGGTTGCTCGGAAAGTAGAAATGACCATAAGTTTCATACTGGTTGCAATATACGTTTTATACGATGGAAAAACTGTTGTATTTATATGGTATTTTATGCTTTTGGCGTTGACTTCTAAGGCACTAACTATTCGATCTGGTGGAGCAACGCAATACAGTGAAGCCCAGGTTGCACGGAACGTAGAATTGGCCTTCACTTTCAAATTGGTTGCAATTATTCCTGTTATATGATGGAAACACTGTTGTATTTTTTTTGCATTTTATGGTTCGGGCGTTGACTTCTAAGGCCCTAACTATTCAATCTGTTGGAGCAACGCCCTAGGGTGAGGCCTAGGTTGCTTGGAAAGTAGAAATGACCATAAGTTTCATACTGGTTGCAATTATTCGTTTTATAGGATGGAAAAGCTGTTGTATTTATATCGTATTTTATGCTTCTGGCGTTAACTTCTTAGGCCGTAAATATTCGGTCTGGTGGAGCAACGCCCTGGAGTGAAACCTAGGTTGTCCGGAACGTAGAATTGGCCATCACTTTCAAACTGGTTGCAATTATTCCTGATATATTATGGAAACTCTGTTGTATTTTTATTGCATTTTATGCTTCGGGCGTAGACTTCTAAGGCCCTAACTATTCAATCTGTTGGACCAACGCCCTAGGGTGAAGCCTAGCTTGCTCGGAAAGTAGAAATGACCATAAGTTTCATACTGGTTGCAATTATTCGTTTTATACGATGAAAAAGCTGTTGTATTTATATCGTATTTTATGCTTCTGGCGTTGACTTCTTAGGCCGTAACTATTCGGTCTGGTGGAGCAACGCCCTGGAGTGAAACCTAGGTTGCCCGGAACGTAGAATTGGCCATCACTTTCATACTGGTTGCAATTATTCCTGATATATGATGGAAACACTGTTGTATTTTTTTTGCATTTTATGGTTCGGGCGTTGACTTCTAAGGCACTAACTATTCAATCCGTTGGAGCAACGCTCTAGGGTGAAGCCTAGGTTGCTCGGAAAGTTGAAATGACCATAAGTTTCATACTGGTTGCAATTATTCGTTTTATACGATGGAAAAACTGTTGTATTTATATTGTATTTTATGCTTCTGGCGTTGACTTCTAAGGCACTAACTATTCGATCTGGTGGAGCCACGCCATAGAGTGAAGCCTAGGTTGCCCGGAACGTAGAATTGGCCACCACTTTCAAACTGGTTGCAATTATTCCTGTTATATGATGGAAACACTGTTGTATTTTTTTTGCGTTTTATGGTTCGGGCGTTGACTTCTAAGGCCCTAACTATTCAATCTGTTGGAGCAACGCCCTAGGGTGAAGCCTAGGTTGCTCAGAAAGTAGAAATGTCCATAAGTTTCATACTGGTTGCAATTATTCGTTTTATACGATGGAAAGCTGTTGTATTTATATTGTATTTTATGCTTCTGGCGTTGACTTCTAAGGCACTAACTATTCGATCTGGTGGAGCAACGCAATAGAGTGAAGCCTAGGTTGCCCGGAACGTAGAATTGGCCTTCACTTTCAAACTGGTTGCAATTATTCCTGTTATATGATGGAAACACTGTTGTATTTTTTTTGCATTTTATGGTTCGGGCGTTGACTTCTAAGGCCCTAACTATTCAATCTGTTGGAGCAACGCACTAGGGTGAAGCCTAGGTTGTTCGGAAAGTGGAAATGAACATAAGTTTCATACTGTTTGCAATTATTCGTTTTATACGATGGAAAAACTGTTGTATTTATATCGTATTTTATGCTTCTGGCGTTGACTTCTAAGGCACTATCTATTCGATCAGGTGGAGCAACGCCCTAGTGCGAAGCCTAGGTTGCCCGGAACGTAGAATTGGCCATCACTTTCAAACTGGTTGCAATTATTCCTGTTATATGATGGAAACACTGTTGTATTTTTTTTGCATTTTATGGTTAGGGCGTTGACTTCTAAGGTCCTAACTATTCAATCTGTTGGAGCAACGCCCTAGGGTGAAGCCTAGGTTGCTCGGAAAGTAGAAATGACCATAAGTTTCATACTGGTTGCAATTATTCGTTTTATACGATGGAAAAACTGTTGTTTTTATATTGTATTTTATGCTTCTGGCGTTGACTTCTAAGGCACTAACTATTCGATCTGGTGGAGCAACGCAATAGAGTGAAGCCTAGGTTGCCCGAAACGTAGAATTGGCCTTCACTTTCAAACTGGTTGCAATTATTCCTGATATATGATGGAAACACTGTTGTATTTTTTTTGCATTTTATGGTTCGGGCGTTGACTTCTAAGGCCCTAACTATTCAATCTGTTGGAGCAACGCCCTAGGGTGAAGCCTAGGTTGCTCTGAAAGTAGAAATGTCCATAAGTTTCATACTGGTTGCAATTATTCGTTTTATACGATGGAAAAACTGTTGTATTTATATTGTGTTTTATGCTTCTGGCGTTGACTTCTAAGGCTCTAACTATTCGATCTGGTGGAGCAACGCAATAGAGTGAAGCTTAGGTTGCCCGGAACGTAGAATTGGCCATCACTTTCAAACTGGTTGCAATTATTCCTGTTATATGATGGAAACACTGTGGTATTTTTTTTGCATTTTATGGTTCGGGCGTTGACTTCTAAGGCCCTAACTATTCAATCTGTTGGAGCAACGCCCTAGGGTGAAGCCTAGGTTGCTCGGAAAGTAGAAATGTCCTTAAGTTTCATACTGGTTGCAATTATTCGTTTTATACGATGGAAAAACTGTTGTATTTATACTGTATTTTATGCTTCTGGCGTTGACTTCTAAGGCACTAACTATTCGATCTGGTGGAGCAACGCAATAGAGTGAAGCCTAGGTTGCCCGGAACGTAGAATTGGCCATCACTTTCAATCTAGTTGCAATTATTCCTGTTATATGATGGATACACTGTTGTATTTTTATTGCATTTTATGCTTCGGGCGTTGACTCCTAAGGCCCTAACTATTCAATCTGTTGGAGCAACGCCCTAGGGTGAAGCCTAGCTTGCTCGGAAAGTAGAAATGACCATAAGTTTCATACTGGTTGCAATTATTCGTTTTATACGATGGAAAAGCTGTTGTATTTATATCGTATTTTATGCTCTTGGCGTTGACTTCTTAGGCACTAACTATTCGATCTGGTGGAGCAACGCCCTAGAGTGAAGCCTAGGTTGCCCGGAACGTAGAATTGGCCATCGCTTTCAAACTGGTTGCAATTACTCCTGACATATGATGGAAACACTGTTGTATTTTTCTTGCATTTTATGGTTCGGGCGTTGACTTCTAAGGCCCTAACTATTCAATCTGTTGGAGCAACGCCCTAGGGTGAAGCCTAGGTTGCTCTGAAAGTAGAAATGTCCATAAGTTTCATACTGGTTGCAATTATTCGTTTTATACGATGGAAAAACTGTTGTATTTATAGTGTGTTTTATGCTTCTGGCGTTGACTTCTAAGGCTCTAACTATTCGATCTGGTGGAGCAACGCAATAGACTGAAGCTTAGGTTGCCCGGAACGTAGAATTGGCCATCACTTTCAAACTGGTTGGAATTATTCCTGTTATATGATGGAAACACTGTGGTATTTTTTTTGCATTTTATGGTTCGGGCGTTGACTTCTAAGGCCCTAACTATTCAATCTGTTGGAGCAACGCCCTAGGGTGAAGCCTAGGTTGCTCGGAAAGTAGAAATGTCCTTAAGTTTCATACTGGTTGCAATTATTCGTTTTATACGATTGAAAAACTGTTGTATTTATACTGTATTTTATGCTTCTGGCGTTGACTTCTAAGGCACTAACTATTCGATCTGGTGGAGCAACGCAATAGAGTGAAGCCTAGGTTGCCCGGAACGTAGAATTGGCCATCACTTTCAATCTAGTTGCAATTATTCCTGTTATATGATGGATACACTGTTGTATTTTTATTGCATTTTATGCTTCGGGCGTTGACTCCTAAGGCCCTAACTATTCAATCTGTTGGAGCAACGCCCTAGGGTGAAGCCTAGCTTGCTCGGAAAGTAGAAATGACCATAAGTTTCATACTGGTTGCAATTATTCGTTTTATACGATGGAAAAGCTGTTGTATTTATATCGTATTTTATGCTCTTGGCGTTGACTTCTTAGGCACTAACTATTCGATCTGGTGGAGCAACGCCCTATAGTGAAGCCTAGGTTGCCCGGAACGTAGAATTGGCCATCGCTTTCAAACTGGTTGCAATTACTCCTGACATATGATGGAAACACTGTTGTATTTTTCTTGCATTTTATGGTTCGGGCGTTGACTTCTAAGGCCCTAACTATTCAATCTGTTGGAGCAACGCCCTAGGGTGAAGCCTAGGTTGCTCTGAAAGTAGAAATGTCCATAAGTTTCATACTGGTTGCAATTATTCGTTTTATACGATGGAAAAACTGTTGTATTTATATTGTGTTTTATGCTTCTGGCGTTGACTTCTAAGGCTCTAACTATTCGATCTGGTGGAGCAACGCTATAGACTGAAGCTTAGGTTGCCCGGAACGTAGAATTGGCCATCACTTTCAAACTGGTTGCAATTATGCCTGTTATATGATGGAAACACTGTGGTATTTTTTTTGCATTTTATGGTTCGGGCGTTGACTTCTAAGGCCCTAACTATTCAATCTGTTGGAGCAACGCCGTAGGGTGAAGCCTAGGTTGCTCGGAAAGTAGAAATGTCCATAAGTTTCATACTGGTTGCAATTATTCGTTTTATACGATTGAAAAACTGTTGTATTTATACTGTATTTTATGCTTCTGGCGTTGACTTCTAAGGCACTAACTATTCGATCTGGTGGAGCAACGCAAAAGAGTGAAGCCTAGGTTGCCCGGAACGTAGAATTGGCCATCACTTTCAAACTAGTTGCAGTTATTCCTGTTATATGATGGATACACTGTTGTATTTTTATTGCGTTTTATGCTTCGGGCGTTGACTCCTAAGGCCCTAGCTATTCAATCTGTTGGAGCAACGCCCTAGGGTGAAGCCTAGCTTGCTCGGAAAGTAGAAATGACCATAAGTTTCATACTGGTTGCAATTATTCGTTTTATACGATGGAAAAGCTGTTGTATTTATATCGTATTTTATGCTCTTGGCGTTGACTTCTTAGGCACTAACTATTCGATCTGATGGAGCAACGCCCTAGAGTGAAGCCTATGTTGCCCGGAACGTAGAATTGGCCATCGCTTTCAAACTGGTTGCAATTATTCCTGTTATATGATGGATACACTGTTGTATTTTTATTGCATTTTATGCTTCGGGCGTTGACTTCTAAGGCCCTAACTATTCAATCTGCTGGACCAACGCCCTAGGGTGAAGTCTAGCTTGCTCGGAAAGTAGAAATGACCATAAGTTTCATACTGGTTGCAATTATTCGTTTTATACGATGGAAAAGCTGTTGTATTTATATCGTATTTTATGCTCCTGGTGTTGACTTCTTAGGCCGTAGCTATTCGGTCTGGTGGAGCAACGCCCTGGAGTGAAACCTAGGTTGCCCGGAATGTAGAATTGGCCATCATTTTCAAACTGGTTGCAATCATTCCTGATATATGATGGAAACACTGTTGTATTTTTCTTGCATTTTATGGTTCGGGCGTTGACTTCTAAGGCCCTAACTGTTCAATCTGTTGAAGCAACGCCTTAGGGTGAAGCCTGGGTTGCTCGGAAAGTAGAAATGTCCATAAGTTTCATACTGGTTGCAATTATTCGTTTTATACGATGGAAAAACTGTTGTATTTATTTTGTATTTTATGCTTCTGGCGTTGACTTCTAAGGCACAAACTATTCGATCTTGTGGAGCAACGCAATAGAGTGAAGCCTAGGTTGCCCGGAACGTAGAATTGACCATCACTTTCAAACTGGTTGCAATTATTCCTGTTATATGATGGAAACACTGTTATTTTTTTTGCATTTTATGGTTCGGGCGTTGACTTCTAAGGCCCTAACTATTCAATCTGTTGGAGCAACGCCCTAGGGTGAAGCCTAGGTTGCTCGGAAAGTAGAAATGTCCATAAGTTTCATACTGGTTGCAATTATTCGTTTTATACGATGGAAAAACTGTTGTATTTATACTGTATTTTATGCTTCTGGCGTTGACTTCTAAGGCACTAGCTATTCGATCTGGTGGAGCAACGCAATAGAGTGAAGCCTATGTTGCCCGGAACGTAGAATTGGCCATCACTTTCAAACTAGTTGCAATTATTCCTGTTATATGACGGATACACTGTTGTATTTTTATTGCATTTTATGCTTCGGGCGTTGACTTCTAAGGCCCTAACTATTCAATCTGTTGGAGCAACGCCCTAGGGTGAAGCCAAGCTTGCTCGGAAAGTAGAAATGACCATAAGTTTCATACTGGTTGCAATTATTCGTTTTATACGATGGAAAAGCTGTTGTATTTATATCGTATTTTATGCTCTTGGCGTTGACTTCTTAGGCACTAACTATTCGATCTGATGGAGCAACGCCCTAGAGTGAAGCCTAGGTTGCCCGGAACGTAGAATTGGCCATCATTTTCAAACTGGTTGCAATTATTCCTGTTATATGATGGAAACACTGTTGTATTTTTCTTGCATTTTATGGTTCGGGCGTTGACTTCTAAGGCCCTAACTGTTCAATCTGTTGGAGCAACGCCCTAGGGTGAAGCCTAGGTTGCTCGGAAAGTAGAAATGTCCATAAGTTTAATACTGGTTGCAATTATTCGTTTTATACGATGGAAAAACTGTTGTATTTATTTTGTATTTTATGCTTCTGGCGTTGACTTCTAAGGCACTAACTATTCGATCTTGTGGAGCAACGCAATAGAGTGAAGCCTAGGTTCCCCGAACGTAGAATTGACCATCACTTTCAAACTCGTTGCAATTATTCCTCTTATATGATGGAAACACTGGTATTTTTTTTGCATTTTATGGTTCGGGCGTTGACTTCTAAGGCCCTAAATATTCAATCTGTTGGAGCAACGCCCTAGGGTGAAGCCTAGCTTGCTCGGAAAGTAGAAATGACCATAAGTTTCATACTGGTTGCAATTATTCGTTTTATACGATGGAAAAACTGTTGTATTTATATTGTATTTTATGCTTCTGGCGTTGACTTCTAAGGCACTAACTATTGGATCTGGTGGAGCAACGCCCTAGAGTGAAGCCTATGTTGTCCGGAAGTTAGAATTGGCCATCACTTTCAAACTGGTTGCAATTATTCCTTTTATACGATGGAAAATCTGTTGTATTTATATTGTATTTTATGCTTCTGACCTTGACTTCTAAGGCACTAACTATTCGATCTGGTGGAGCGACGCCCTAGGGAGAAGCCTAGGTTGCCCGGAAAGTAGAAATGACGTTAACCTTCATACTGGTTGCAATTATTCGTTTTATACGATGGAAAAACTGTTGTATTTATATTGTATTTTATTCATCTGGCGTTGACTTCTAAGGTACTAACTATTCGATCTAGTGGAGCAACGCCCTATAGTGAAGCCTATGTTGCCCGAACGTATAAATGACCATCACTTTCAAACTGGTTGCAATTATTCCTGTTATACGATGGAAAAACTGTTGTATTTTTGTTGCATTTTATGCTTCGGGCATTGACTTCTAAGGCCCTAACTATTCAATCTGTTGGAGCAACGCCCTAGGGTGAAGCCTAGGTTGCCTGGAACGTAGAATTGGCCATCACTCTCAAACTGGTTGCAATTATTCCTGATATATGATGGAAACACTGTTGAATTTTTTTTGCATTTTATGGTTCGGGCGTTGACTTCTAAGGCCCTAACCATTCAATCTGTTGGAGCAACGCCCTAGGGTGAAGCCTAGGTTGCTGGGAAAGTAGAAATGAGCATAAGTTTCATACTGGTTGCAATTATTCGTTTTATACGATGGAAAAACTCTTGTATTTATATTGTATTTTATGCTTCTGGCGTTGACTTCTAAGGCACTAACTATTCGATCTGGTGGAGCAACGCCCTAGAGTGAAGCATAGGTTGCCCGGAACGTAGAATTGGCCATCACTTTCATACTGGTTGCAATTATTCCTGATATATGATGGAAACACTGTTGTATTTTTTTTGCATTTTATGGTTCGGGCGTTGACTTCTAAGGCCCTAACTGTTCAATCTGTTGGAGCAACGCCCTAGGGTGAAGCCTAGGTTGCTCGGAAAGTAGAAATGTCCATAAGTTTCATACTGGTTGCAATTATTCGTTTTATACGATGGAAAAACTGTTGTATTTATATTGTATTTTATGCATCTGGCGTTGACTTCTAAGGTACTAACTATTCGATCTAGTGGAGCAACGCCCTAGAGTGAAGGCTATGTTGCCCGGAACGTAGAAATGACCATCACTTTCAAACTGGTTGCAATTCTTCCTGTTATATGATGGAAAAACTGTTGTATTTTTATTGCATTTTATGCTTCGGGCATTGACTTCTAAGGCCCTAACTATTCAATCTGGTGGAACAACGGCCTAGCGTGAAGCCTAGGTTACCCGGAACGTAGAAATAACCATAACTTTTACACTGGTAGCAATTATTCGTTTTATACTATGGAAAAACTGTTCTATTTATTTTGTATTTAATGCTTCGGGCGTTGGCTTCTAAGGCCCTAACTGTTTGATCTGGTGGAGCAACGCCCTAGAGTGAAACCTAGGTTGCCCGGAACGTAGAAATGACCATAACTTTCACACTGGTTGCTATTATTCGTTTTATACGATGGAAAAACTGTTATATTTATATTGTATTTTATGCTCCTGGCGTTGACTTCTTAGGCCCTTACTATTCGATCTGGTGGAACAACGCCCGAGAGTGAAGCCTAGGTTGCCTGGAACGTAGAATTGGCCATCACATTCAAAGTGGTTGCAATTATTCCTGATATATGATGGAAGCACTGTTGTATTTTTTTTGCATTTTATGGTTCGGGCGTTGACTTCTAAGGCCCTAACTGTTCAATCTGTTGGAGCAACGCCCTAGGATGAAGCCCAGGTTGCTCGGAAAGTAGAAATGTCCATAAGATTCATACTGGTTGCAATTATACGTTTTATACGATGGAAAAACTGTTGTATTTATATTGTATTTTATGCTTCTGGCGTTGACTTCTAAGGCCCTATCTATTCAATCTGTTGGAGCAACGCCCTACGGTGAAGCCTAGGCTGCTCTGAAAGTAGAAATGTCCATAAGTTTCATACTGGTTGCAATTATTCGTTTTATACGATGGAAAAACTGTTGTATTTATATTGTGTTTTATGCTTCTGGCGTTGACTTCTAAGGCTCTAGCTATTCGATCTGGTGGAGCAACGCAATAGAGTGAAGCTTAGGTTGCCCGGAACGTAGAATTGGCCATCACTTTCAAACTGGTTGCAATTATTCCTGTTATATGATGGAAACACTGTGGTATTTTTTTTGCATTTTATGGTTCGGGCGTTGACTTCTAAGGCCCTAACTATTCAATCTGTTGGAGCAACACCCTAGGGTGAAGCCTAGGTTGCTCGGAAAGTAGAAATGTCCTTAAGTTTCATACTGGTTGCAATTATTCGTTTTATACGATGGAAAAACTGTTGTATTTATACTGTATTTTATGCTTCTGGCGTTGACTTCTAAGGCACTAACTATTCGATCTGGTGGAGCAACGCAATAGAGTGAAGCCTAGGTTGCCCGGAACGTAGAATTGGCCATCACTTTCAATCTAGTTGCAATTATTCCTGTTATATGATGGATACACTGTTGTATTTTTATTGCATTTTATGCTTCGGGCGTTGACTCCTAAGGCCCTAACTATTCAATCTGTTGGAGCAACGCCCTAGGGTGAAGCCTAGCTTGCTCGGAAAGTAGAAATGACCATAAGTTTGATACTGGTTGCAATTATTCGTTTTATACGATGGAAAAGCTGTTGTATTTATATCGTATTTTATGCTCTTGGCGTTGACTTCTTAGGCACTAACTATTCGATCTGGTGGAGCAACGCCCTAGAGTGAAGCCTAGGTTGCCCGGAACGTAGAATTGGCCATCGCTTTCAAACTGGTTGCAATTACTCCTGACATATGATGGAAACACTGTTGTATTTTTATTGCATTTTATGCTTCGGGCGTTGACTCCTAAGGCCCTAGCTATTCAATCTGTTGGAGCAACGCCCTAGGGTGAAGCCTAGTTTGCTCGGAAAGTAGAAATGACCATAAGTTTCATACTGGTTGCAATTATTCGTTTTATACGATGGAAAAGCTGTTGTATTTATATCGTATTTTATGCTCTTGGCGTTGACTTCTTAGGCACTAACTATTCGATCTGGTGGAGCAACGCCCTAGAGTGAAGCCTATGTTGCCCGGAACGTAGAATTGGCCATCGCTTTCAAACTGGTTGCAATTATTCCTGTTATATGATGGATACACTGTTGTATTTTTATTGCATTTTATGCTTCGGGCGTTGACTTCTAAGGCCCTAACTATTCAATCTGTTGGAGCAACGCACTAGGGTGAAGCCTAGGTTGTTCGGAAAGTAGAAATGAACATAAGTTTCATACTGTTTGCAATTATTCGTTTTATACGATGGAAAAACTGTTGTATTTATATCGTATTTTATGCTTCTGGCGTTGACTTCTAAGGCACTATCTATTCGATCAGGTGGAGCAACGCCCTAGTGCGAAGCCTAGGTTGCCCGGAACGTAGAATTGGCCATCACTTTCAAACTGGTTGCAATTATTCCTGTTATATGATGGAAACACTGTTGTATTTTTTTTGCATTTTATGGTTAGGGCGTTGACTTCTAAGGTCCTAACTATTCAATCTGTTGGAGCAACGCCCTAGGGTGAAGCCTAGGTTGCTCGGAAAGTAGAAATGACCATAAGTTTCATACTGGTTGCAATTATTCGTTTTATACGATGGAAAAACTGTTGTATTTATATTGTATTTTATGCTTCTGGCGTTGACTTCTAAGGCACTAACTATTCGATCTGGTGGAGCAACGCAATAGAGTGAAGCCTAGGTTGCCCGAAACGTAGAATTGGCCTTCACTTTCAAACTGGTTGCAATTATTCCTGATATATGATGGAAACACTGTTGTATTTTTTTTGCATTTTATGTTTCGGGCGTTGACTTCTAAGGCCCTAACTATTCAATCTGTTGGAGCAACGCCCTAGGGTGAAGCCTAGGTTGCTCGGAAAGTAGAAATGACCATAAGTTTCATACTGGTTGCAATTATTCGTTTTATACGATGAAAAAGCTGTTGTATTTATATCGTATTTTATGCTTCTGGAGTTGACTTCTTAGGCCGTAACTATTCGGTCTGGTGGAGCAACGCCCTGGAGTGAAACCTAGGTTGCCCGGAACGTAGAATTGGCCATCACTTTCATACTGGTTGCAATTATTCCTGATATATGATGGAAACACTGTTGTATTTTTTTTGCATTTTATGGTTCGGGCGTTGACTTCTAAGGCACTAACTATTCAATCCGTTGGAGCAACGCTCTAGGGTGAAGCCTAGGTTGCTCGGAAAGTTGAAATGACCATAAGTTTCTTACTGGTTGCAATTATTCGTTTTATACGATGGAAAAACTGTTGTATTTATATTGTATTTTATGCTTCTGGCGTTGACTTCTAAGGCATTAACTATTCGATCTGGTGGAGCCACGCCATAGAGTGAAGCCTAGGTTGCCCGGAACGTAGAATTGGCCACCACTTTCAAACTGGTTGCAATTATTCCTGTTATATGATGGAAACACTGTTGTATTTTTTTTGCGTTTTATGGTTCGGGCGTTGACTTCTAAGGCCCTAACTATTCAATCTGTTAGAGCAACGCCCTAGGGTGAAGCCTAGGTTGCTCAGAAAGTAGAAATGTCCATAAGTTTCATACTGGTTGCAATTATTCGTTTTATACGATGGAAAGCTGTTGTATTTATATTGTATTTTATGCTTCTGGCGTTGACTTCTAGGGCACTAACTATTCGATCTGGTGGAGCAACGCAATAGAGTGAAGCCTAGGTTGCCCGGAACGTAGAATTGGCCTTCACTTTCAAACTGGTTGCAATTATTCCTGTTATATGATGGAAACACTGTTGTATTTTTTTTGCATTTTATGGTTCGTGCGTTGACTTCTAAGGCCCTAACTATTCAATCTGTTGGAGCAACGCCCTAGAGTGAAGCCTAGGTTGCCCGGAACGTAGAATTGGCCATCACTTTCAAACTGGTTGCAATTATTCCTGTTATATGATGGATACACTGTTGTATTCTTATTGCATTTTATGCTTCGGGCGTTGACTTCTAAGGCCCTAACTATTCAATCTGTTGGAGCAACGCCCTAGGGTGAAGCCTAGCTTGCTCCGAAAGTAGGAATGTCCATAAGTTTCATACTGGTTGCAATTATTCGTTTTATACGATTGAAAGCTGATGTATTTATATTGTATTTTATGCTTCTGGCGTTGACTTCTAAGGCACTAACTATTCGATCTGGTGGAGCAACGCAATAGAGTGAAGCCTATGTTGCCCGGAACGTAGAATTGGCCTTCACTTTCAAATTGGTTGCAATTATTCCTGTTATATGATGGAAACACTGTTGTACTTTTTTTGCATTTTATGGTTCGGGCGTTGACTTCTAAGGCCCTAACTATTCAATCTGTTGGAGCAACGCCCTAGGGTGAAGCCTAGGTTGCTCGGAAAGTAGAAATGACCATAAGTTTCATACTGGTTGCAATTATTCGTTTTATACGATGGAAGAACTGTTGTATTTATATTGTATTTTATGCTTCTGGCGTTGACTTCTAAGGCACTAACTATTCGATCTGGTGGAGCCACGACATAGAGTGAAGCCTAGGTTGCCCGGAACGTAGAATAGGCCATCACTTTCAAACTGGTTGCAATTATTCCTGTTATATGATGGAGACACTGTTGTTTTTTTTTTGCGTTTTATGGTTCGGGCGTTGTCTTCTAAGGCCCTAACTATTCAATCTGTTGGGGCAACGCCCTAGGGTGAAGCCTAGGTTGCTCCGAAAGTAGGAATGTCCATAAGTTTCATACTGGTTGCAATTATTCGTTTTATACGATTGAAAGCTGTTGTATTTATATTGTATTTTATGCTTCTGGCGTTGACTTCTAAGGCACTAACTATTCGATCTGGTGGAGCAACGCAATAGAGTGAAGCCTATGTTGCCCGGAACGTAGAATTGGCCTTCACTTTCAAACTCGTTGCAATTATTCCTGTTATATGATGGAAACACTGTTGCATTTTTTTTGCATTTTATGGTTCGGGCGTTGACTTCTAAGGCCCTAGCTATTCAATCTGTTGGAGCAACGCCCTAGGGTGAAGCCTAGGTTGCTCGGAAAGTAGAAATGACCATAAGTTTCATACTGGTTGCAATATACGTTTTATACGATGGAAAAACTGTTGTATTTATATGGTATTTTATGCTTTTGGCGTTGACTTCTAAGGCACTAACTATTCGATCTGGTGGAGCAACGCAATACAGTGAAGCCCAGGTTGCACGGAACGTAGAATTGGCCTTCACTTTCAAATTGGTTGCAATTATTCCTGTTATATGATGGAAACACTGTTGTATTTTTTTTGCATTTTATGCTTCGGGCGTTGACTTCTAAGGCCCTAACTATTCAATCTGTTGGACCAACGCCCTAGGGTGAAGCCTATCTTGCTCGGAAAGTAGAAATCACCATATGTTTCATACTGGTTGCAATTATTCGTTTTATACGATGGAAAAGCTGTTGTATTTATATCGTATTTTATGCTTCTGGCGTTGACTTCTTAGGCCGTAAATATTCGGTCTGATGGAGCAACGCCCTGGAGTGAAACGTAGGTTGTCCGGAACGTAGAATTAGCCGTCACTTTCAAACTGGTTGCAATTATTCCTGATATATGATGGAAACACTGTAGTACTTTTATTGCATTTTATGCTTCGGGCGTAGACTTCTAATCCCCTGACTATTCAATCTGTTGGACCAACGCCCTAGGGTGAAGCTTAGCTTGCTCGGAAAGTAGAAATGACCATAAGGTTCATACTGGTTGCAATTATTCGTTTTATACGATGGAAAAGCAGTTGTATTTATATCGTATTTTATGCTTCTGGCGTTGATTTCTTAGGCCGTAACTATTCGGTCTGGTGGAGCAACGCCCTGGAGTGAAACCTAGGTTGCCCGGAACGTAGAATTGGCCATCACTTTCATACTGGTTGCAATTATTCCTGATATATGATGGAAACACTGTTGTATTTTTTTTGCATTTTATGGTTCGGGCGTTGACTTCTAAGGCCCTAACTATTCAATCTGTTGGAGCAACGCCCTAGGGTGAAGCCTAGGTTGCTCGGAAAGTAGAAATGTCCATAAGTTTCATACTGGTTGCAATTATTCGTTTTATACGATGGAAAAACTATTGTATTTATATTGTATTTTATGCTTCTGGCGTTGACATCTAAGGCACTAACTATTCGATCTGGTGGAGCAACGCAATAGAGTGATGCCTAGGTTGAACGGAACGTAGAATTGGCCATCACTTTCAAACTGGTTGCAATTATACCTTTTATATGATGGAAACACTGCTGTATTTTTTTTGCATTTTATGGTTCGAGCGTTGACTTCTAAGGCCCTAAGTATTCAATCCGTTGGAGCAACGCCCTAGGGTGAAGCCTAGGTTGCTCGGAAAGTTGAAATGACCATAAGTTTCATACTGGTTGCAATTATTCGGTTTATACGATGGAAGAACTGTTGTATTTATATTGTATTTTATGCTTCTGGCGTTGACTTCTAAGGCACTAACTATTCGATCTGGTGGAGCAACGCCCTAGAGTGAAGCCTAGGTTGCCCGGAACGTAGAATTGGCCATCACTTTCAAACTGGTTGCAATTATTCCTGTTATATGATGGATACACTGTTGTATTCTTATTGCATTTTATGCTTCGTGCGTTGACTTCTAAGGCCCTAACTATTCAATCTGTTGGAGCAACGCCCTAGGGTGAAGCCTAGCTTGCTCGGAAAGTAGATATGACCATAAGTTTCATACTGGTTGCAATTATTCGTTTTATACGATGGAAAAGCTGTTGTATTTATATCGTATTTTATGCTTCTGGCGTTGACTTCTTAGGCCGTAACTATTCGGTCTGGTGGAGCAACGCCCTAGAGCGAAGCCTAGGTTGCCCGGAACGTAGAATTGGCCATCACTTTCAAACTGGTTGCAATTATTCCTGTTATATGATGGAAACACTGTTGTATTTTTTTTGCATTTTATGGTTAGGGCGTTGACTTCTAAGGTCCTAACTATTCAATCTGTTGGAGCAACGCCCTAGGGTGAAGCCTAGGTTTCTCGGAAAGTAGAAATGACCATAAGTTTCATACTGGTTGCAATTATTCGTTTTATACGATGGAAAAACTGTTGTATTTATATTGTATTTTATGCTTCTGGCGTTGACTTCTAAGGCACTAACTATTCGAACTGGTGGAGCAACGCAATAGAGTGAAGCCTAGGTTGCCCGGAACGTAGAATTGGCCATCGCTTTCAAACTGGTTGCAATTATTCCTGTTATATGATGGAAACACTGTGGTATTTTTTTTGCATTTTATGGTTCGGGCGTTGACTTCTAAGGCCCTAACTATTCAATCTGTTGGAGCAACGCCCTAGGGTGAAGCCTAGGTTGCTCGGAAAGTAGAAATGACCATAAGTTTCACACTGGTTGCAATTATTCGTTATATACGATGGAAAAGCTGTTGTATTTATATCTCATTTTATGCTTCTGGCGTTGACTTCTTAGGCACTAACTATTCGATCTGGTGGAGCAACGCCCTAGAGTGAAGCCTAGGTTGCCCGGAACGTAGAATTGGCCATCACTTTCAAACTGGTTGCAATTATTCCTGTTATATGATGGATACACTGTTGTATTCTTATTGCATTTTATGCTTCGTGCGTTGACTTCTAAGGCCCTAACTATTCAATCTGTTGGGGCAACGCCCTAGGGTGAAGCCTAGCTTGCTCGGAAAGTAGATATGACCATAAGTTTCATACTGGTTGCAATTATTCGTTTTATACGATGGAAAAGCTGTTGTATTTATATCGTATTTTATGCTTCTGGCGTTGACTTCTTAGGCCGTAACTATTCGGTCTGGTGGAGCAACGCCCTAGAGCGAAGCCTAGGTTGCCCGGAACGTAGAATTGGCCATCACTTTCAAACTGGTTGCAATTATTCCTGTTATATGATGGAAACACTGTTGTATTTTTTTTGCATTTTATGGTTAGGGCGTTGACTTCTAAGGTCCTAACTATTCAATCTGTTGGAGCAACGCCCTAGGGTGAAGCCTAGGTTTCTCGGAAAGTAGAAATGACCATAAGTTTCATACTGGTTGCAATTATTCGTTTTATACGATGGAAAAACTGTTGTATTTATATTGTATTTTATGCTTCTGGCGTTGACTTCTAAGGCACTAACTATTCGAACTGGTGGAGCAACGCAATAGAGTGAAGCCTAGGTTGCCCGGAACGTAGAATTGGCCATCGCTTTCAAACTGGTTGCAATTATTCCTGTTATATGATGGAAACACTGTGGTATTTTTTTTGCATTTTATGGTTCGGGCGTTGACTTCTAAGGCCCTAACTGTTCAATCTGTTGGAGCAACGCCCTAGGGTGAAGCCTAGGTTGCTCGGAAAGTAGAAATGTCCATCACTTTCAAACTGGTTGCAATTCTTCCTGTTATATGGTGGAAAAACTGTTGTATTTTTATTGCATTTTATGCTTCGGGCATTGGCTTCTAAAGCCCTAACTATTCAATCTGGTGGAACAACGGCCTAGGGTGAAGCCTAGGTTACCCGGAACGTAGAAATAACCATAACTTTTACACTGGTAGCAATTATTCGTTTTATACTATGGAAAAACTGTTCTATTTATTTTGTATTTAATGCTTCGGGCGTTGGCTTCTAAGGCCCTAACTGTTTGATCTGGTTGAGCAACGCCCTAGAGTGAAACCTAGGTTGCCGGAACGTAGAAATGACCATCACTTTCAAACTGGTTGCAATTATTCCTGTTATATGATGGAAAAACTGTTGTATTTTTGTTGCATTTCATGCTTCGGGCATTGACTTCTAAGGCCCTAACTATTCAATCTGTTGGAGCAACGCCCTAGGGTGAAGCCTAGCTTGCTCGGAAAGTAGAAATGACCATAAGTTTCAAACTGGTTGCAATTATTCCTGTTATATGATGGAAGAACTGTTGTATTTTTGTTGCATTTTATGGTTCGGGCGTTGACTTCTAAGGCCCTAACTATTCAATCTGTTGGAGCAACGCCCTAGGGTGAAGCCTAGGTTGCTCGGAAAGTAGAAATGTCCATAAGTTTCATACTGGTTGCAATTATTCGTTTTATACGATGGAAAAACTGTTGTATTTATACTGTATTTTATGCTTCTGGCGTTGACTTCTAAGGCACTAACTATTCGATCTGGTGGAGCAACGCAATAGAGTGAAGCCTAGGTTGCTCGGAACGTAGAATTAGCCATCACTTTCAAACTGGTTGCAATTATTCCTGATATATGATGGAAACACTGCTGTATTTTTTTTGCATTTTATGCTTCGGGCGTTGACTTCTAAGGCCCTAACTATTCAATCTGTTGGAGCAACGCCCTAGGGTGAAGCCTAGGTTGCTCGGAAAGTAGAAATGACCATAAGTTTCATACTGGTTGCAATTATTCGTTTTATACGATGGAAAAACTGTTGTATTTATATCGTATTTTATGCTCCTGGCGTTGACTTCTTAGGCCGTAACTATTCGGTCTGGTGGAGCAACGCCCTGGAGTGAAACCTAGGTTGCCCGGAACGTAGAATTGGCCATCGCTTTCAAACTGGTTGCAATTATTCCTGACATATGATGGAAACACTGTTGTATTTTTCTTGCATTTTATGGTTCGGGCGTTGACTTCTAAGGCCCTATCTATTCAATCTGTTGGAGCAACGCCCTACGGTGAAGCCTACGTTGCTCTGAAAGTAGAAATGTCCATAAGTTTCATACTGGTTGCAATTATTCGTTTTATACGATGGAAAAACTGTTGTATTTATATTGTGTTTTATGCTTCTGGCGTTGACTTCTAAGGCTCTAACTATTCGATCTGGTGGAGCAACGCAATAGAGTGAAGCTTAGGTTGCCCGGAACGTAGAATTGGCCATCACTTTCAAACTGGTTGCAATTATTCCTGTTATATGATGGAAACACTGTGGTATTTTTTTTGCATTTTATGGTTCGGGCGTTGACTTCTAAGGCCCTAACTATTCAATCTGTTGGAGCAACGCCCTAGGGTGAAGCCTAGGTTGCTCGGAAAGTTGAAATGACCATAAGTTTCATACTGGTTGCAATTATTCGGTTTATACGATGGAAGAACTGTTGTATTTATATTGTATTTTATGCTTCTGGCGTTGACTTCTAAGGCACTAACTATTCGATCTGGTGGAGCCACGCCATAGAGTGAAGCCTATGTTGCCCGGAACGTAGAATTGGCCTTCACTTTCAAACTGGTTGCAATTATTCCTGTTATATGATGGAAACACTGTTGCATTTTTTTTGCATTTTATGGTTCGGGCGTTGACTTCTAAGGCCCTAGCTATTCAATCTGTTGGAGCAACGCCCTAGGGTGAAGCCTAGGTTGCTCGGAAAGTAGAAATGACCATAAGTTTCATACTGGTTGCAATATACGTTTTATACGATGGAAAAACTGTTGTATTTATATGGTATTTTATGCTTCTGGCGTTGACTTCTAAGGCACTAACTATTCGATCTGGTGGAGCAACGCCCTAGAGTGAAGCCTAGGTTGCCCGGAACCTAGAATTGGCCATCACTTTCAAACTGGTTGCAATTATTCCTGTTATATGATGGATACACTGTTGTATTCTTATTGCATTTTATGCTTCGTGCGTTGACTTCTAAGGCCCTAACTATTCAATCTGTTGGAGCAACGCCCTAGGGTGAAGCCTAGCTTGCTCGGAAAGTAGATATGACCATAAGTTTCATACTGGTTGCAATTATTCGTTTTATACGATGGAAAAGCTGTTGTATTTATATCGTATTTTACGCTTCTGGCGTTGACTTCTTAGGCCGTAACTATTCGGTCTGGTGGAGCAACGCCCTAGAGCGAAGCCTAGGTTGCCCGGAACGTAGAATTGGCCATCACTTTCAAACTGGTTGCAATTATTCCTGTTATATGATGGAAACACTGTTGTATTTTTTTTGCATTTTATGGTTAGGGCGTTGACTTCTAAGGTCCTAACTATTCAATCTGTTGGAGCAACGCCCTAGGGTGAAGCCTAGGTTTCTCGGAAAGTAGAAATGACCATAAGTTTCACACTGGTTGCAATTATTCGTTTTATACGATGGAAAAGCTGTTGTATTTATATCTCATTTTATGCTTCTGGCGTTGACTTCTTAGGCCGTAACTATTCGGCCTGGTGGATTAACGCTCTGGAGTGAAACCTAGGTTGTCCGGAACGTAGAATTGGCCATCACTTTCAAACTGGTTGCAATTATTCCTGATATATGATGGAAACACTGTTGTATTTTTTTTGCATTTTATGGTTCGGGCGTTGACTTCTAAGGCCCTAACTATTCAATCTGTTGGAGCAACGCCCTAGGGTGAAGCCTAGGTTGCTCTGAAAGTAGAAATGTCCATAAGTTTCATACTGGTTGCAATTATTCGTTTTATACGATGGAAAAACTGTTGTATTTATATTGTGTTTTATGCTTCTGGCGTTGACTTCTAAGGCTCTAACTATTCGATCTGGTGGAGCAACGCAATAGAGTGAAGCTTAGGTTGCCCGGAACGTAGAATTGGCCATCACTTTCAAACTGGTTGCAATTATTCCTGTTATATGATGGAAACACTGTGGTATTTTTTTTGCATTTTATGGTTCGGGCGTTGACTTCTAAGGCCCTAACTATTCAATCTGTTGGAGCAACGCCCTAGGGTGAAGCCTAGGTTGCTCGGAAAGTAGAAATGTCCATAAGTTTCATACTGGTTGCAATTATTCGTTTTATACGATGGAAAAACTGTTGTATTTATATTGTATTTTATGCTTCTGGCGTTGACATCTAAGGCACTAACTATTCGATCTGGTGGAGCAACGCAATAGAGTGATGCCTAGGTTGCCCGGAACGTCGAATTGGCCATCAATTTCAAACTGGTTGCAATTATACCTTTTATATGATGGAAACACTGCTGTATTTTTTTTGCATTTTATGGTTCGGGCGTTGACTTCTAAGGCCCTAAGTATTCAATCCGTTGGAGCAACGCCCTAGGGTGAAGCCTAGGTTGCTCGGAAAGTTGAAATGACCATAAGTTTCATACTGGTTGCAATTATTCGGTTTATACGATGGAAGAACTGTTGTATTTATATTGTATTTTATGCTTCTGGCGTTGACTTCTAAGGCACTAACTATTCGATCTGGTGCAGCAACGCCCTAGAGTGAAGCCTAGGTTGCCCGGAACGTAGAATTGGCCATCACTTTCAAACTGGTTGCAATTATTCCTGTTATATGATGGATACACTGTTGTATTCTTATTGCATTTTATGCTTCGTGCGTTGACTTCTAAGGCCCTAACTATTCAATCTGTTGGAGCAACGCCCTAGGGTGAAGCCTAGCTTGCTCGGAAAGTAGATATGACCATAAGTTTCATACTGGCTGCAATTATTCGTTTTATACGATGGAAAAGCTGTTGTATTTATATCGTATTTTATGCTTCTGGCGTTGACTTCTTAGGCCGTAACTATTCGGTCTGGTGGAGCAACGCCCTAGAGCGAAGCCTAGGTTGCCCGGAACGTAGAATTGGCCATCACTTTCAAACTGGTTGCAATTATTCCTGTTATATGATGGAAACACTGTTGTATTTTTTTTGCATTTTATAGTTAGGGCGTTGACTTCTAAGGTCCTAACTATTCAATCTGTTGGAGCAACGCCCTAGGGTGAAGCCTAGGTTTCTCGGAAAGTAGAAATGACCATAAGTTTCATACTGGTTGCAATTATACGTTTTATACGATGGAAAAACTGTTGTATTTATATTGTATTTTATGCTTCTGGCGTTGACTTCTAAGGCACTAACTATTCGAACTGGCGGAGCAACGCAATAGAGTGAAGCCTAGGTTGCCCGGAACGTAGAATTGGCCATCGCTTTCAAACTGGTTGCAATTATTCCTGTTATATGATGGAAACACTGTGGTATTTTTTTTGCATTTTATGGTTCGGGCGTTGACTTCTAAGGCCCTAACTATTCAATCTGTTGGAGCAACGCCCTAGGGTGAAGCCTAGGTTGCTCGGAAAGTAGAAATGACCATAAGTTTCACACTGGTTGCAATTATTCGTTTTATACGATGGAAAAGCTGTTGTATTTATATCTCATTTTATGCTTCTGGCGTTGGCTTCTTAGGCCGTAACTATTCGGCCTGGTGGATTAACGCTCTGGAGTGAAACCTAGGTTGTCCGGAACGTAGAATTGGCCATCACTTTCAAACTGGTTGCAATTATTCCTGATATATGATGGAAACACTGTTGTATTTTTTTTGCATTTTATGGTTCGGGCGTTGACTTCTAAGGCCCTAACTATTCAATCTGTTGGAGCAACGCCCTAGGGTGAAGCCTAGGTTGCTCGGAAAGTAGAAATGTCCTTAAGTTTCATACTGGTTGCAATTATTCGTTTTATACGATGGAAAAACTGTTGTATTTATACTGTATTTTATGCTTCTGGCGTTGACTTCTAAGGCACTAACTATTCGATCTGGTGGAGCAACGCAATAGAGTGAAGCCTAGGTTGCCCCGAACGTAGAATTGGCCATCACTTTCAATCTAGTTGCAATTATTCCTGTTATATGATGGATACACTGTTGTATTTTTATTGCATTTTATGCTTCGGGCGTTGACTCCTAAGGCCCTAACTATTCAATCTGTTGGAGCAACGCCCTAGGGTGAAGCCTAGCTTGCTCGGAAAGTAGACATGACCATAAGTTTCATACTGGTTGCAATTATTCGTTTTATACGATGGAAAAGCTGTTGTATTTATATCGTATTTTATGCTCTTGGCGTTGACTTCTTAGGCACTAACTATTCGATCTGGTGGAGCAACGCCCTAGAGTGAAGCCTAGGTTGCCCGGAACGTAGAATTGGCCATCGCTTTCAAACTGGTTGCAATTACTCCTGACATATGATGGAAACACTGTTGTATTTTTCTTGCATTTTATGGTTCGGGCGTTGACTTCTAAGGCCCTAACTATTCAATCTGTTGGAGCAACGCCCTAGGGTGAAGCCTAGGTTGCTCTGAAAGTAGAAATGTCCATAAGTTTCATACTGGTTGCAATTATTCGTTTTATACGATGGAAAAACTGTTGTATTTATATTGTGTTTTATGCTTCTGGCGTTGACTTCTAAGGCTCTAACTATTCGATCTGGTGGAGCAACGCAATAGACTGAAGCTTAGGTTGCCCGGAACGTAGAATTGGCCATCGCTTTCAAACTGGTTGCAATTATTCCTGTTATATGATGGAAACACTGTGGTATTTTTTTTGCATTTTATGGTTCGGGCGTTGACTTCTAAGGCCCTAACTATTCAATCTGTTGGAGCAACGCCCTAGGGTGAAGCCTAGGTTGCTCGGAAAGTAGAAATGTCCATAAGTTTCATACTGGTTGCAATTATTCGTTTTATACGATTGAAAAACTGTTGTATTTATACTGTATTTTATGCTTCTGGCGTTGACTTCTAAGGCACTAACTATTCGATCTGGTGGAGCAACGCAATAGAGTGAAGCCTAGGTTGCCCGGAACGTAGAATTGGCCATCGCTTTCAAACTGGTTGCAATTACTCCTGACATATGATGGAAACACCGTTGTATTTTTATTGCATTTTATGCTTCGGGCGTTGACTCCTAAGGCCCTAGCTATTCAATCTGTTGGAGCAACGCCCTAGGGTGAAGCCTAGTTTGCTCGGAAAGTAGAAATGACCATAAGTTTCATACTGGTTGCAATTATTCGTTTTATACGATGGAAAAGCTGTTGTATTTATATCGTATTTTATGCTCTTGGCGTTGACTTCTTAGGCACTAACTATTCGATCTGGTGGAGCAACGCCCTAGAGTGAAGCCTATGTTGCCCGGAACGTAGAATTGGCCATCGCTTTCAAACTGGTTGCAATTATTCCTGTTATATGATGGATACACTGTTGTATTTTTATTGCATTTTATGCTTCGGGCGTTGACTTCTAAGGCCCTAACTATTCAATCTGTTGGAGCAACGCACTAGGGTGAAGCCTAGGTTGTTCGGAAAGTAGAAATGAACATAAGTTTCATACTGTTTGCAATTATTCGTTTTATACGATGGAAAAACTGTTGTATTTATATCGTATTTTATGCTTCTGGCGTTGACTTCTAAGGCACTATCTATTCGATCAGGTGGAGCAACGCCCTAGTGCGAAGCCTAGGTTGCCCGGAACGTAGAATTGGCCATCACTTTCAAACTGGTTGCAATTATTCCTGTTATATGATGGAAACACTGTTGTATTTTTTTTGCATTTTATGGTTAGGGCGTTGACTTCTAAGGTCCTAACTATTCAATCTGTTGGAGCAACGCCCTAGGGTGAAGCCTAGGTTGCTCGGAAAGTAGAAATGACCATAAGTTTCATACTGGTTGCAATTATTCGTTTTATACGATGGAAAAACTGTTGTATTTATATTGTATTTTATGCTTCTGGCGTTGACTTCTAAGGCACTAACTATTCGATCTGGTGGAGCAACGCAATAGAGTGAAGCCTAGGTTGCCCGAAACGTAGAATTGGCCTTCACTTTCAAACTGGTTGCAATTATTCCTGATATATGATGGAAACACTGTTGTATTTTTTTTGCATTTTATGTTTCGGGCGTTGACTTCTAAGGCCCTAACTATTCAATCTGTTGGAGCAACGCCCTAGGGTGAAGCCTAGGTTGCTCGGAAAGTAGAAATGACCATAAGTTTCATACTGGATGCAATTATTCGTTTTATACGATGAAAAAGCTGTTGTATTTATATCGTATTTTATGCTTCTGGAGTTGACTTCTTAGGCCGTAACTATTCGGTCTGGTGGAGCAACGCCCTGGAGTGAAACCTAGGTTGCCCGGAACGTAGAATTGGCCATCACTTTCATACTGGTTGCAATTATTCCTGATATATGATGGAAACACTGTTGTATTTTTTTTGCATTTTATGGTTCGGGCGTTGACTTCTAAGGCACTAACTATTCAATCCGTTGGAGCAACGCTCTAGGGTGAAGCCTAGGTTGCTCGGAAAGTTGAAATGACCATAAGTTTCTTACTGGTTGCAATTCTTCGTTTTTTACGATGGAAAAACTGTTGTATTTATATTGTATTTTATGCTTCTGGCGTTGACTTCTAAGGCATTAACTATTCGATCTGGTGGAGCCACGCCATAGAGTGAAGCCTAGGTTGCCCGGAACGTAGAATTGGCCACCACTTTCAAACTGGTTGCAATTATTCCTGTTATATGATGGAAACACTGTTGTATTTTTTTTGCGTTTTATGGTTCGGGCGTTGACTTCTAAGGCCCTAACTATTCAATCTGTTAGAGCAACGCCCTAGGGTGAAGCCTAGGTTGCTCAGAAAGTAGAAATGTCCATAAGTTTCATACTGGTTGCAATTATTCGTTTTATACGATGGAAAGCTGTTGTATTTATATTGTATTTTATGCTTCTGGCGTTGACTTCTAGGGCACTAACTATTCGATCTGGTGGAGCAACGCAATAGAGTGAAGCCTAGGTTGCCCGGAACGTAGAATTGGCCTTCACTTTCAGACTGGTTGCAATTATTCCTGTTATATGATGGAAACACTGTTGTATTTTTTTTGCATTTTATGGTTCGTGCGTTGACTTCTAAGGCCCTAACTATTCAATCTGTTGGAGCAACGCCCTAGAGTGAAGCCTAGGTTGCCCGGAACGTAGAATTGGCCATCACTTTCAAACTGGTTGCAATTATTCCTGTTATATGATGGATACACTGTTGTATTCTTATTGCATTTTATGCTTCGGGCGTTGACTTCTAAGGCCCTAACTATTCAATCTGTTGGAGCAACGCCCTAGGGTGAAGCCTAGCTTGCTCCGAAAGTAGGAATGTCCATAAGTTTCATACTGGTTGCAATTATTCGTTTTATACGATTGAAAGCTGATGTATTTATATTGTATTTTATGCTTCTGGCGTTGACTTCTAAGGCACTAACTATTCGATCTGGTGGAGCAACGCAATAGAGTGAAGCCTATGTTGCCCGGAACGTAGAATTGGCCTTCACTTTCAAATTGGTTGCAATTATTCCTGTTATATGATGGAAACACTGTTGTATTTTTTTTGCATTTTATGGTTCGGGCGTTGACTTCTAAGGCCCTAACTATTCAATCTGTTGGAGCAACGCCCTAGGGTGAAGCCTAGGTTGCTCGGAAAGTAGAAATGACCATAAGTTTCATACTGGTTGCAATTATTCGTTTTATACGATGGAAGAACTGTTGTATTTATATTGTATTTTATGCTTCTGGCGTTGACTTCTAAGGCACTAACTATTCGATCTGGTGGAGCCACGACATAGAGTGAAGCCTAGGTTGCCCGGAACGTAGAATAGGCCATCACTTTCAAACTGGTTGCAATTATTCCTGTTATATGATGGAGACACTGTTGTTTTTTTTTTGCGTTTTATGGTTCGGGCGTTGTCTTCTAAGGCCCTAACTATTCAATCTGTTGGGGCAACGCCCTAGGGTGAAGCCTAGGTTGCTCCGAAAGTAGGAATGTCCATAAGTTTCATACTGGTTGCAATTATTCGTTTTATACGATTGAAAGCTGTTGTATTTATATTGTATTTTATGCTTCTGGCGTTGACTTCTAAGGCACTAACTATTCGATCTGGTGGAGCAACGCAATAGAGTGAAGCCTATGTTGCCCGGAACGTAGAATTGGCCTTCACTTTCAAACTCGTTGCAATTATTCCTGTTATATGATGGAAACACTGTTGCATTTTTTTTGCATTTTATGGTTCGGGCGTTGACTTCTAAGGCCCTAGCTATTCAATCTGTTGGAGCAACGCCCTAGGGTGAAGCCTAGGTTGCTCGGAAAGTAGAAATGACCATAAGTTTCATACTGGTTGCAATATACGTTTTATACGATGGAAAAACTGTTGTATTTATATGGTATTTTATGCTTTTGGCGTTGACTTCTAAGGCACTAACTATTCGATCTGGTGGAGCAACGCAATACAGTGAAGCCCAGGTTGCACGGAACGTAGAATTGGCCTTCACTTTCAAATTGGTTGCAATTATTCCTGTTATATGATGGAAACACTGTTGTATTTTTTTTGCATTTTATGCTTCGGGCGTTGACTTCTAAGGCCCTAACTATTCAATCTGTTGGACCAACGCCCTAGGGTGAAGCCTATCTTGCTCGGAAAGTAGAAATCACCATATGTTTCATACTGGTTGCAATTATTCGTTTTATACGATGGAAAAGCTGTTGTATTTATATCGTATTTTATGCTTCTGGCGTTGACTTCTTAGGCCGTAAATATTCGGTCTGATGGAGCAACGCCCTGGAGTGAAACGTAGGTTGTCCGGAACGTAGAATTAGCCGTCACTTTCAAACTGGTTGCAATTATTCCTGATATATGATGGAAACACTGTAGTACTTTTATTGCATTTTATGCTTCGGGCGTAGACTTCTAATCCCCTGACTATTCAATCTGTTGGACCAACGCCCTAGGGTGAAGCTTAGCTTGCTCGGAAAGTAGAAATGACCATAAGGTTCATACTGGTTGCAATTATTCGTTTTATACGATGGAAAAGCAGTTGTATTTATATCGTATTTTATGCTTCTGGCGTTGATTTCTTAGGCCGTAACTATTCGGTCTGGTGGAGCAACGCCCTGGAGTGAAACCTAGGTTGCCCGGAACGTAGAATTGGCCATCACTTTCATACTGGTTGCAATTATTCCTGATATATGATGGAAACACTGTTGTATTTTTTTTGCATTTTATGGTTCGGGCGTTGACTTCTAAGGCCCTAACTATTCAATCTGTTGGAGCAACGCCCTAGGGTGAAGCCTAGGTTGCTCGGAAAGTAGAAATGTCCATAAGTTTCATACTGGTTGCAATTATTCGTTTTATACGATGGAAAAACTATTGTATTTATATTGTATTTTATGCTTCTGGCGTTGACATCTAAGGCACTAACTATTCGATCTGGTGGAGCAACGCAATAGAGTGATGCCTAGGTTGAACGGAACGTAGAATTGGCCATCACTTTCAAACTGGTTGCAATTATACCTTTTATATGATGGAAACACTGCTGTATTTTTTTTGCATTTTATGGTTCGGGCGTTGACTTCTAAGGCCCTAAGTATTCAATCCGTTGGAGCAACGCCCTAGGGTGAAGCCTAGGTTGCTCGGAAAGTTGAAATGACCATAAGTTTCATACTGGTTGCAATTATTCGGTTTATACGATGGAAGAACTGTTGTATTTATATTGTATTTTATGCTTCTGGCGTTGACTTCTAAGGCACTAACTATTCGATCTGGTGGAGCAACGCCCTAGAGTGAAGCCTAGGTTGCCCGGAACGTAGAATTGGCCATCACTTTCAAACTGGTTGCAATTATTCCTGTTATATGATGGATACACTGTTGTATTCTTATTGCATTTTATGCTTCGTGCGTTGACTTCTAAGGCCCTAACTATTCAATCTGTTGGAGCAACGCCCTAGGGTGAAGCCTAGCTTGCTCGGAAAGTAGATATGACCATAAGTTTCATACTGGTTGCAATTATTCGTTTTATACGATGGAAAAGCTGTTGTATTTATATCGTATTTTATGCTTCTGGCGTTGACTTCTTAGGCCGTAACTATTCGGTCTGGTGGAGCAACGCCCTAGAGCGAAGCCTAGGTTGCCCGGAACGTAGAATTGGCCATCACTTTCAAACTGGTTGCAATTATTCCTGTTATATGATGGAAACACTGTTGTATTTTTTTTGCATTTTATGGTTAGGGCGTTGACTTCTAAGGTCCTAACTATTCAATCTGTTGGAGCAACGCCCTAGGGTGAAGCCTAGGTTTCTCGGAAAGTAGAAATGACCATAAGTTTCATACTGGTTGCAATTATTCGTTTTATACGATGGAAAAACTGTTGTATTTATATTGTATTTTATGCTTCTGGCGTTGACTTCTAAGGCACTAACTATTCGAACTGGTGGAGCAACGCAATAGAGTGAAGCCTAGGTTGCCCGGAACGTAGAATTGGCCATCGCTTTCAAACTGGTTGCAATTATTCCTGTTATATGATGGAAACACTGTGGTATTTTTTTTGCATTTTATGGTTCGGGCGTTGACTTCTAAGGCCCTAACTATTCAATCTGTTGGAGCAACGCCCTAGGGTGAAGCCTAGGTTGCTCGGAAAGTAGAAATGACCATAAGTTTCACACTGGTTGCAATTATTCGTTATATACGATGGAAAAGCTGTTGTATTTATATCTCATTTTATGCTTCTGGCGTTGACTTCTTAGGCACTAACTATTCGATCTGGTGGAGCAACGCCCTAGAGTGAAGCCTAGGTTGCCCGGAACGTAGAATTGGCCATCACTTTCAAACTGGTTGCAATTATTCCTGTTATATGATGGATACACTGTTGTATTCTTATTGCATTTTATGCTTCGTGCGTTGACTTCTAAGGCCCTAACTATTCAATCTGTTGGGGCAACGCCCTAGGGTGAAGCCTAGCTTGCTCGGAAAGTAGATATGACCATAAGTTTCATACTGGTTGCAATTATTCGTTTTATACGATGGAAAAGCTGTTGTATTTATATCGTATTTTATGCTTCGGGCGTTGGCTTCTAAGGCCCTAACTGTTTGATCTGGTTGAGCAACGCCCTAGAGTGAAACCTAGGTTGCCGGAACGTAGAATTGGCCATCACTTTCAAACTGGTTGCAATTATTCCTGTTATATGATGGAAACACTGTTGTATTTTTTTTGCATTTTATGGTTAGGGCGTTGACTTCTAAGGTCCTAACTATTCAATCTGTTGGAGCAACGCCCTAGGGTGAAGCCTAGGTTTCTCGGAAAGTAGAAATGACCATAAGTTTCATACTGGTTGCAATTATTCGTTTTATACGATGGAAAAACTGTTGTATTTATATTGTATTTTATGCTTCTGGCGTTGACTTCTAAGGCACTAACTATTCGAACTGGTGGAGCAACGCAATAGAGTGAAGCCTAGGTTGCCCGGAACGTAGAATTGGCCATCGCTTTCAAACTGGTTGCAATTATTCCTGTTATATGATGGAAACACTGTGGTATTTTTTTTGCATTTTATGGTTCGGGCGTTGACTTCTAAGGCCCTAACTGTTCAATCTGTTGGAGCAACGCCCTAGGGTGAAGCCTAGGTTGCTCGGAAAGTAGAAATGTCCATCACTTTCAAACTGGTTGCAATTCTTCCTGTTATATGGTGGAAAAACTGTTGTATTTTTATTGCATTTTATGCTTCGGGCATTGACTTCTAAAGCCCTAACTATTCAATCTGGTGGAACAACGGCCTAGGGTGAAGCCTAGGTTACCCGGAACGTAGAAATAACCATAACTTTTACACTGGTAGCAATTATTCGTTTTATACTATGGAAAAACTGTTCTATTTATTTTGTATTTAATGCTTCGGGCGTTGGCTTCTAAGGCCCTAACTGTTTGATCTGGTTGAGCAACGCCCTAGAGTGAAACCTAGGTTGCCGGAACGTAGAAATGACCATCACTTTCAAACTGGTTGCAATTATTCCTGTTATATGATGGAAAAACTGTTGTATTTTTGTTGCATTTCATGCTTCGGGCATTGACTTCTAAGGCCCTAACTATTCAATCTGTTGGAGCAACGCCCTAGGGTGAAGCCTAGCTTGCTCGGAAAGTAGAAATGACCATAAGTTTCAAACTGGTTGCAATTATTCCTGTTATATGATGGAAGAACTGTTGTATTTTTGTTGCATTTTATGGTTCGGGCGTTGACTTCTAAGGCCCTAACTATTCAATCTGTTGGAGCAACGCCCTAGGGTGAAGCCTAGGTTGCTCGGAAAGTAGAAATGTCCATAAGTTTCATACTGGTTGCAATTATTCGTTTTATACGATGGAAAAACTGTTGTATTTATACTGTATTTTATGCTTCTGGCGTTGACTTCTAAGGCACTAACTATTCGATCTGGTGGAGCAACGCAATAGAGTGAAGCCCAGGTTGCTCGGAACGTAGAATTAGCCATCACTTTCAAACTGGTTGCAATTATTCCTGATATATGATGGAAACACTGCTGTATTTTTTTTGCATTTTATGCTTCGGGCGTTGACTTCTAAGGCCCTAACTATTCAATCTGTTGGAGCAACGCCCTAGGGTGAAGCCTAGGTTGCTCGGAAAGTAGAAATGACCATAAGTTTCATACTGGTTGCAATTATTCGTTTTATACGATGGAAAAACTGTTGTATTTATATCGTATTTTATGCTCCTGGCGTTGACTTCTTAGGCCGTAACTATTCGGTCTGGTGGAGCAACGCCCTGGAGTGAAACCTAGGTTGCCCGGAACGTAGAATTGGCCATCGCTTTCAAACTGGTTGCAATTATTCCTGACATATGATGGAAACACTGTTGTATTTTTCTTGCATTTTATGGTTCGGGCGTTGACTTCTAAGGCCCTATCTATTCAATCTGTTGGAGCAACGCCCTACGGTGAAGCCTACGTTGCTCTGAAAGTAGAAATGTCCATAAGTTTCATACTGGTTGCAATTATTCGTTTTATACGATGGAAAAACTGTTGTATTTATATTGTGTTTTATGCTTCTGGCGTTGACTTCTAAGGCTCTAACTATTCGATCTGGTGGAGCAACGCAATAGAGTGAAGCTTAGGTTGCCCGGAACGTAGAATTGGCCATCACTTTCAAACTGGTTGCAATTATTCCTGTTATATGATGGAAACACTGTGGTATTTTTTTTGCATTTTATGGTTCGGGCGTTGACTTCTAAGGCCCTAACTATTCAATCTGTTGGAGCAACGCCCTAGGGTGAAGCCTAGGTTGCTCGGAAAGTTGAAATGACCATAAGTTTCATACTGGTTGCAATTATTCGGTTTATACGATGGAAGAACTGTTGTATTTATATTGTATTTTATGCTTCTGGCGTTGACTTCTAAGGCACTAACTATTCGATCTGGTGGAGCCACGCCATAGAGTGAAGCCTATGTTGCCCGGAACGTAGAATTGGCCTTCACTTTCAAACTGGTTGCAATTATTCCTGTTATATGATGGAAACACTGTTGCATTTTTTTTGCATTTTATGGTTCGGGCGTTGACTTCTAAGGCCCTAGCTATTCAATCTGTTGGAGCAACGCCCTAGGGTGAAGCCTAGGTTGCTCGGAAAGTAGAAATGACCATAAGTTTCATACTGGTTGCAATATACGTTTTATACGATGGAAAAACTGTTGTATTTATATGGTATTTTATGCTTCTGGCGTTGACTTCTAAGGCACTAACTATTCGATCTGGTGGAGCAACGCCCTAGAGTGAAGCCTAGGTTGCCCGGAACCTAGAATTGGCCATCACTTTCAAACTGGTTGCAATTATTCCTGTTATATGATGGATACACTGTTGTATTCTTATTGCATTTTATGCTTCGTGCGTTGACTTCTAAGGCCCTAACTATTCAATCTGTTGGAGCAACGCCCTAGGGTGAAGCCTAGCTTGCTCGGAAAGTAGATATGACCATAAGTTTCATACTGGTTGCAATTATTCGTTTTATACGATGGAAAAGCTGTTGTATTTATATCGTATTTTACGCTTCTGGCGTTGACTTCTTAGGCCGTAACTATTCGGTCTGGTGGAGCAACGCCCTAGAGCGAAGCCTAGGTTGCCCGGAACGTAGAATTGGCCATCACTTTCAAACTGGTTGCAATTATTCCTGTTATATGATGGAAACACTGTTGTATTTTTTTTGCATTTTATGGTTAGGGCGTTGACTTCTAAGGTCCTAACTATTCAATCTGTTGGAGCAACGCCCTAGGGTGAAGCCTAGGTTTCTCGGAAAGTAGAAATGACCATAAGTTTCACACTGGTTGCAATTATTCGTTTTATACGATGGAAAAGCTGTTGTATTTATATCTCATTTTATGCTTCTGGCGTTGACTTCTTAGGCCGTAACTATTCGGCCTGGTGGATTAACGCTCTGGAGTGAAACCTAGGTTGTCCGGAACGTAGAATTGGCCATCACTTTCAAACTGGTTGCAATTATTCCTGATATATGATGGAAACACTGTTGTATTTTTTTTGCATTTTATGGTTCGGGCGTTGACTTCTAAGGCCCTAACTATTCAATCTGTTGGAGCAACGCCCTAGGGTGAAGCCTAGGTTGCTCTGAAAGTAGAAATGTCCATAAGTTTCATACTGGTTGCAATTACTCGTTTTATACGATGGAAAAACTGTTGTATTTATATTGTGTTTTATGCTTCTGGCGTTGACTTCTAAGGCTCTAACTATTCGATCTGGTGGAGCAACGCAATAGAGTGAAGCTTAGGTTGCCCGGAACGTAGAATTGGCCATCACTTTCAAACTGGTTGCAATTATTCCTGTTATATGATGGAAACACTGTGGTATTTTTTTTGCATTTTATGGTTCGGGCGTTGACTTCTAAGGCCCTAACTATTCAATCTGTTGGAGCAACGCCCTAGGGTGAAGCCTAGGTTGCTCGGAAAGTAGAAATGTCCATAAGTTTCATACTGGTTGCAATTATTCGTTTTATACGATGGAAAAACTGTTGTATTTATATTGTATTTTATGCTTCTGGCGTTGACATCTAAGGCACTAACTATTCGATCTGGTGGAGCAACGCAATAGAGTGATGCCTAGGTTGCCCGGAACGTCGAATTGGCCATCAATTTCAAACTGGTTGCAATTATACCTTTTATATGATGGAAACACTGCTGTATTTTTTTTGCATTTTATGGTTCGGGCGTTGACTTCTAAGGCCCTAAGTATTCAATCCGTTGGAGCAACGCCCTAGGGTGAAGCCTAGGTTGCTCGGAAAGTTGAAATGACCATAAGTTTCATACTGGTTGCAATTATTCGGTTTATACGATGGAAGAACTGTTGTATTTATATTGTATTTTATGCTTCTGGCGTTGACTTCTAAGGCACTAACTATTCGATCTGGTGCAGCAACGCCCTAGAGTGAAGCCTAGGTTGCCCGGAACGTAGAATTGGCCATCACTTTCAAACTGGTTGCAATTATTCCTGTTATATGATGGATACACTGTTGTATTCTTATTGCATTTTATGCTTCGTGCGTTGACTTCTAAGGCCCTAACTATTCAATCTGTTGGAGCAACGCCCTAGGGTGAAGCCTAGCTTGCTCGGAAAGTAGATATGACCATAAGTTTCATACTGGCTGCAATTATTCGTTTTATACGATGGAAAAGCTGTTGTATTTATATCGTATTTTATGCTTCTGGCGTTGACTTCTTAGGCCGTAACTATTCGGTCTGGTGGAGCAACGCCCTAGAGCGAAGCCTAGGTTGCCCGGAACGTAGAATTGGCCATCACTTTCAAACTGGTTGCAATTATTCCTGTTATATGATGGAAACACTGTTGTATTTTTTTTGCATTTTATAGTTAGGGCGTTGACTTCTAAGGTCCTAACTATTCAATCTGTTGGAGCAACGCCCTAGGGTGAAGCCTAGGTTTCTCGGAAAGTAGAAATGACCATAAGTTTCATACTGGTTGCAATTATACGTTTTATACGATGGAAAAACTGTTGTATTTATATTGTATTTTATGCTTCTGGCGTTGACTTCTAAGGCACTAACTATTCGAACTGGCGGAGCAACGCAATAGAGTGAAGCCTAGGTTGCCCGGAACGTAGAATTGGCCATCGCTTTCAAACTGGTTGCAATTATTCCTGTTATATGATGGAAACACTGTGGTATTTTTTTTGCATTTTATGGTTCGGGCGTTGACTTCTAAGGCCCTAACTATTCAATCTGTTGGAGCAACGCCCTAGGGTGAAGCCTAGGTTGCTCGGAAAGTAGAAATGACCATAAGTTTCACACTGGTTGCAATTATTCGTTTTATACGATGGAAAAGCTGTTGTATTTATATCTCATTTTATGCTTCTGGCGTTGGCTTCTTAGGCCGTAACTATTCGGCCTGGTGGATTAACGCTCTGGAGTGAAACCTAGGTTGTCCGGAACGTAGAATTGGCCATCACTTTCAAACTGGTTGCAATTATTCCTGATATATGATGGAAACACTGTTGTATTTTTTTTGCATTTTATGGTTCGGGCGTTGACTTCTAAGGCCCTAACTATTCAATCTGTTGGAGCAACGCCCTAGGGTGAAGCCTAGGTTGCTCGGAAAGTAGAAATGTCCTTAAGTTTCATACTGGTTGCAATTATTCGTTTTATACGATGGAAAAACTGTTGTATTTATACTGTATTTTATGCTTCTGGCGTTGACTTCTAAGGCACTAACTATTCGATCTGGTGGAGCAACGCAATAGAGTGAAGCCTAGGTTGCCCCGAACGTAGAATTGGCCATCACTTTCAATCTAGTTGCAATTATTCCTGTTATATGATGGATACACTGTTGTATTTTTATTGCATTTTATGCTTCGGGCGTTGACTCCTAAGGCCCTAACTATTCAATCTGTTGGAGCAACGCCCTAGGGTGAAGCCTAGCTTGCTCGGAAAGTAGACATGACCATAAGTTTCATACTGGTTGCAATTATTCGTTTTATACGATGGAAAAGCTGTTGTATTTATATCGTATTTTATGCTCTTGGCGTTGACTTCTTAGGCACTAACTATTCGATCTGGTGGAGCAACGCCCTAGAGTGAAGCCTAGGTTGCCCGGAACGTAGAATTGGCCATCGCTTTCAAACTGGTTGCAATTACTCCTGACATATGATGGAAACACTGTTGTATTTTTCTTGCATTTTATGGTTCGGGCGTTGACTTCTAAGGCCCTAACTATTCAATCTGTTGGAGCAACGCCCTAGGGTGAAGCCTAGGTTGCTCTGAAAGTAGAAATGTCCATAAGTTTCATACTGGTTGCAATTATTCGTTTTATACGATGGAAAAACTGTTGTATTTATATTGTGTTTTATGCTTCTGGCGTTGACTTCTAAGGCTCTAACTATTCGATCTGGTGGAGCAACGCAATAGACTGAAGCTTAGGTTGCCCGGAACGTAGAATTGGCCATCGCTTTCAACTGGTTGCAATTATTCCTGTTATATGATGGAAACACTGTGGTATTTTTTTTGCATTTTATGGTTCGGGCGTTGACTTCTAAGGCCCTAACTATTCAATCTGTTGGAGCAACGCCCTAGGGTGAAGCCTAGGTTGCTCGGAAAGTAGAAATGTCCATAAGTTTCATACTGGTTGCAATTATTCGTTTTATACGATTGAAAAACTGTTGTATTTATACTGTATTTTATGCTTCTGGCGTTGACTTCTAAGGCACTAACTATTCGATCTGGTGGAGCAACGCAATAGAGTGAAGCCTAGGTTGCCCGGAACGTAGAATTGGCCATCACTTTCAAACTAGTTGCAGTTATTCCTGTTATATGATGGATACACTGTTGTATTTTTATTGCGTTTTATGCTTCGGGCGTTGACTCCTAAGGCCCTAGCTATTCAATCTGTTGGAGCAACGCCCTAGGGTGAAGCCTAGCTTGCTCGGAAAGTAGAAATGACCATAAGTTTCATACTGGTTGCAATTATTCGTTTTATACGATGGAAAAGCTGTTGTATTTATATCGTATTTTATGCTCTTGGCGTTGACTTCTTAGGCACTAACTATTCGATCTGGTGGAGCAACGCCCTAGAGTGAAGCCTATGTTGCCCGGAACGTAGAATTGGCCATCGCTTTCAAACTGGTTGCAATTATTCCTGTTATATGATGGATACACTGTTGTATTTTTATTGCATTTTATGCTTCGGGCGTTGACTTCTAAGGCCCTAAATATTCAATCTGTTGGAGCAACGCCCTAGGGTGAAGCCTAGGTTGCTCGGAAAGTAGAAATGTCCATAAGTTTCATACTGGTTGCAATTATTCGTTTTATACGATGGAAAAGCTGTTGTATTTATACTGTATTTTATGCTTCTGGCGTTGACTTCTAGGGCACTAACTATTCGATCTGGTGGAGCAACGCAATAGAGTGAAGCCTAGGTTGCCCGGAACGTAGAATTGGCCATCACTTTCAAACTGGTTGCAATTATTCCTGTTATATGATGGAAACACTGTGGTATTTTTTTTGCATTTTATGGTTCGGGCGTTGACTTCTAAGGCCCTAACTATTCAATCTGTTGGAGCAACGCCCTAGGGTGAAGCCTAGGTTGCTCGGAAAGTAGAAATGTCCATAAGTTTCATACTGGTTGCAATTATTCGTTTTATACGATTGAAAAACTGTTGTATTTATACTGTATTTTATGCTTCTGGCGTTGACTTCTAAGGCACTAACTATTCGATCTGGTGGAGCAACGCAATAGAGTGAAGCCTAGGTTGCCCGGAACGTAGAATTGGCCATCACTTTCAAACTAGTTGCAGTTATTCCTGTTATATGATGGATACACTGTTGTATTTTTATTGCGTTTTATGCTTCGGGCGTTGACTCCTAAGGCCCTAGCTATTCAATCTGTTGGAGCAACGCCCTAGGGTGAAGCCTAGCTTGCTCGGAAAGTAGAAATGACCATAAGTTTCATACTGGTTGCAATTATTCGTTTTATACGATGGAAAAGCTGTTGTATATATATATCGTATTTTATGCTCTTGGCGTTGACTTCTTAGGCACTAACTATTCGATCTGGTGGAGCAACGCCCTAGAGTGAAGCCTATGTTGCCCGGAACGTAGAATTGGCCATCGCTTTCAAACTGGTTGCAATTATTCCTGTTATATGATGGATACACTGTTGTATTTTTATTGCATTTTATGCTTCGGGCGTTGACTTCTAAGGCCCTAAATATTCAATCTGTTGGAGCAACGCCCTAGGGTGAAGCCTAGGTTGCTCGGAAAGTAGAAATGTCCATAAGTTTCATACTGGTTGCAATTATTCGTTTTATACGATGGAAAAGCTGTTGTATTTATACTGTATTTTATGCTTCTGGCGTTGACTTCTAGGGCACTAACTATTCGATCTGGTGGAGCAACGCAATAGAGTGAAGCCTAGGTTGCCCGGAACGTAGAATTGGCCATCACTTTCAAACTGGTTGCAATTATTCCTGTTATATGATGGAAACACTGTGGTATTTTTTTTCCATTTTATGGTTCGGGCGTTGACTTCTAAGGCCCTAACTATTCGATCTGTTGGAGCAACGCCCTAGGGTGAAGCCTAGGTTGCTCGGAAAGTTGAAATGACCATAAGTTTCATACTGGTTGCAATTATTCGGTTTATACGATGGAAAAACTGTTGTATTTATATGGTATTTTATGCTTCTGGCGTTGACTTCTAAGGCACTAACTATTGGATCTGGTGGAGCGACGCCCTAGGGAGAAGCCTAGGTTGCCCGGAAAGTAGAAATGACGTTAACCTTCATACTGGTTGCAATTATTCGTTTTATACGATGGAAAAACTGTTGTATTTATATTGTATTTTATTGATCTGGCGTTGACTTCTAAGGTACTAACTATTCGATCTAGTGGAGCAACGCCTTATAGTGAAGCCTATGTTGCCCGAACGTATAAATGACCATCACTTTCAAACTGGTTGCAATTATTCCTGTTATACGATGGAAAAACTGTTGTATTTTTGTTGCATTTTATGCTTCGGGCATTGACTTCTAAGGCCCTAACTATTCAATCTGTTGGAGCAACGCCCTAGGGTGAAGCCTAGGTTGCCTGGAACGTAGAATTGGCCATCACTCTCAAACTGGTTGCAATTATTCCTGATATATGATGGAAACACTGTTGAATTTTTTTTGCATTTTATGGTTCGGGCGTTGACTTCTAAGGCCCTAACCATTCAATCTGTTGGAGCAACGCCCTAGGGTGAAGCCTAGGTTGCTGGGAAAGTAGAAATGAGCATAAGTTTCATACTGGTTGCAATTATTCGTTTTATACGATGGAAAAACTCTTGTATTTATATTGTATTTTATGCTTCTGGCGTTGACTTCTAAGGCACTAACTATTCGATCTGGTGGAGCAACGCCCTAGAGTGAAGCCTAGGTTGCCCGGAACGTAGAATTGGCCATCACTTTCATACTGGTTGCAATTATTCCTGATATATGATGGAAACACTGTTGTATTTTTTTTGCATTTTATGGTTCGGGCGTTGACTTCTAAGGCCCTAACTGTTCAATCTGTTGGAGCAACGCCCTAGGGTGAAGCCTAGGTTGCTCGGAAAGTAGAAATGTCCATAAGTTTCATACTGGTTGCAATTATTCGTTTTATACGATGGAAAAACTGTTGTATTTATATTGTATTTTATGCATCTGGCGTTGACTTCTAAGGTACTAACTATTCGATCTAGTGGAGCAACGCCCTAGAGTGAAGGCTATGTTGCCCGGAACGTAGAAATGACCATCACTTTCAAACTGGTTGCAATTCTTCCTGTTATATGATGGAAAAACTGTTGTATTTTTATTGCATTTTATGCTTCGGGCGTTGACTTCTAAGGCCCTTACTATTCAATCTGGTGGAACAACGGCCTAGCGTGAAGCCTAGGTTACCCGGAACGTAGAAATAACCATAACTTTTACACTGGTAGCAATTATTCGTTTTATACTATGGAAAAACTGTTCTATTTATTTTGTATTTAATGCTTCGGGCGTTGGCTTCTAAGGCCCTAACTGTTTGATCTGGTGGAGCAACGCCCTAGAGTGAAACCTAGGTTGCCCGGAACGTAGAAATGACCATAACTTTCGCACTGGTTGCTATTATTCGTTTTATACGATGGAAAAACTGTTATATTTATATTGTATTTTATGCTCCTGGCGTTGACTTCTTAGGCCCTTACTATTCGATCTGGTGGAACAACGCCCGAGAGTGAAGCCTAGGTTGCCTGGAACGTAGAATTGGCCATCACATTCAAAGTGGTTGCAATTATTCCTGATATATGATGGAAGCACTGTTGTATTTTTTTTGCATTTTATGGTTCGGGCGTTGACTTCTAAGGCCCTAACTGTTCAATCTGTTGGAGCAACGCTCTAGGATGAAGCCCAGGTTGCTCGGAAAGTAGAAATGTCCATAAGATTCATACTGGTTGCAATTATTCGTTTTATACGATGGAAAAACTGTTGTATTTATATTGTATTTTATGCTTCTGGCGTTGACTTCTAAGGCACTAACTATTCGATCTGGTGGAGCAACGCCCTAGAGTGAAGCCTAGGTTGCCCGGAACGTAGAATTGGCCATCAGTTTCAAACTGGTTGCAATTATTCCTGATATATGATGGAAACACTGTTGTATTTTTTTTGCATTTTATGGTTCGGGCGTTGACTTCTAAGGCCCTAACTGTTCAATCTGTTGGAGCAACGCCCTAGGGTGAAGCCTAGGTTGCTCGGAAAGTAGAAATGTCCATCACTTTCAAACTGGTTGCAATTCTTCCTGTTATATGGTGGAAAAACTGTTGTATTTTTATTGCATTTTATGCTTCGGGCATTGACTTCTAAGGCCCTAACTATTCAATCTGGTGGAACAACGGCCTAGGGTGAAGCCTAGGTTACCCGGAACGTAGAAATAACCATAACTTTTACACTGGTAGCAATTATTCGTTTTATACTATGGAAAAACTGTTCTATTTATTTTGTATTTAATGCTTCAGGCGTTGGCTTCTAAGGCCCTAACTGTTTGATCTGGTGGAGCAACGCCCTAGAGTGAAACCTAGGTTGCCCGGAACGTAGAAATGACCATCACTTTCAAACTGGTTGCAATTATTCCTGTTATATGATGGAAAAACTGTTGTATTTTTGTTGCATTTCATGCTTCGGGCATTGACTTCTAAGGCCCTAACTATTCAATCTGTTGGAGCAACGCCCTAGGGTGAAGCCTAGGTTGCTCGGAACGTAGAATTAGCCATCACTTTCAAACTGGTTGCAATTATTCCTGATATATGATGGAGACACTGCTGTATTTTTTTTGCATTTTATGGTTCGGGCGTTGACTTCTAAGGCCCTAACTATTCAATCTGTTGGAGCAACGCCCTAGGGTGAAGCCTAGGTTGCTCGGAAAGTAGAAATGACCATAAGTTTCATACTGGTTGCAATTATTCGTTTTATACGATGGAAAAACTGTTGTATTTATATCGTATTTTATGCTTCTGGCGTTGACTTCTTAGGCCGTAACTATTCGGTCTGGTGGAGCAACGCCCTGGAGTGAAACCTAGGTTGCCCGGAACGTAGAATTGGCCATCGCTTTCAAACTGGTTGCAATTATTCCTGACATATGATGGAAACACTGTTGTATTTTTCTTGCATTTTATGGTTCGGGCGTTGACTTCTAAGGCCCTATCTATTCAATCTGTTGGAGCAACGCCCTACGGTGAAGCCTAGGTTGCTCTGAAAGTAGAAATGTCCATAAGTTTCATACTTGTTGCAATTATTCGTTTTATACGATGGAAAAACTGTTGTATTTATATTGTGTTTTATGCTTCTGGCGTTGACTTCTAAGGCTCTAACTATTCGATCTGGTGGAGCAACGCAATAGAGTGAAGCTTAGGTTGCCCGGAACGTAGAATTGGCCATCACTTTCAAACTGGTTGCAATTATTCCTGTTATATGATGGAAACACTGTGGTATTTTTTTTGCATTTTATGGTTCGGGCGTTGACTTCTAAGGCCCTAACTATTCAATCTGTTGGAGCAACGCCCTAGGGTGAAGCCTAGGTTGCTCGGAAAGTAGAAATGTCCTTAAGTTTCATACTGGTTGCAATTATTCGTTTTATACGATGGAAAAACTGTTGTATTTATACTGTATTTTATGCTTCTGGCGTTGACTTCTAAGGCACTAACTATTCGATCTGGTGGAGCAACGCAATAGAGTGAAGCCTAGGTTGCCCGGAACGTAGAATTGGCCATCACTTTCAATCTAGTTGCAATTATTCCTGTTATATGATGGATACACTGTTGTATTTTTATTGCATTTTATGCTTCGGGCGTTGACTCCTAAGGCCCTAACTATTCAATCTGTTGGAGCAACGCCCTAGGGTGAAGCCTAGCTTGCTCGGAAAGTAGAAATGACCATAAGTTTCATACTGGTTGCAATTATTCGTTTTATACGATGGAAAAGCTGTTGTATTTATATCGTATTTTATGCTCTTGGCGTTGACTTCTTAGGCACTAACTATTCGATCTGGTGGAGCAACGCCCTAGAGTGAAGCCTAGGTTGCCCGGAACGTAGAATTGGCCATCGCTTTCAAACTGGTTGCAATTACTCCTGACATATGATGGAAACACTGTTGTATTTTTATTGCATTTTATGCTTCGGGCGTTGACTCCTAAGGCCCTAGCTATTCAATCTGTTGGAGCAACGCCCTAGGGTGAAGCCTAGTTTGCTCGGAAAGTAGAAATGACCATAAGTTTCATACTGGTTGCAATTATTCGTTTTATACGATGGAAAAGCTGTTGTATTTATATCGTATTTTATGCTCTTGGCGTTGACTTCTTAGGCACTAACTATTCGATCTGGTGGAGCAACGCCCTAGAGTGAAGCCTATGTTGCCCGGAACGTAGAATTGGCCATCGCTTTCAAACTGGTTGCAATTATTCCTGTTATATGATGGATACACTGTTGTATTTTTATTGCATTTTATGCTTCGGGCGTTGACTTCTAAGGCCCTAAATATTCAATCTGTTGGAGCAACGCCCTAGGGTGAAGCCTAGGTTGCTCGGAAAGTAGAAATGTCCATAAGTTTCATACTGGTTGCAATTATTCGTTTTATACGATGGAAAAGCTGTTGTATTTATACTGTATTTTATGCTTCTGGCGTTGACTTCTAGGGCACTAACTATTCGATCTGGTGGAGCAACGCAATAGAGTGAAGCCTAGGTTGCCCGGAACGTAGAATTGGCCATCACTTTCAAACTGGTTGCAATTATTCCTGTTATATGATGGAAACACTGTGGTATTTTTTTTGCATTTTATGGTTCGGGCGTTGACTTCTAAGGCCCTAACTATTCAATCTGTTGGAGCAACGCCCTAGGGTGAAGCCTAGGTTGCTCGGAAAGTAGAAATGTCCATAAGTTTCATACTGGTTGCAATTATTCGTTTTATACGATTGAAAAACTGTTGTATTTATACTGTATTTTATGCTTCTGGCGTTGACTTCTAAGGCACTAACTATTCGATCTGGTGGAGCAACGCAATAGAGTGAAGCCTAGGTTGCCCGGAACGTAGAATTGGCCATCACTTTCAAACTAGTTGCAGTTATTCCTGTTATATGATGGATACACTGTTGTATTTTTATTGCGTTTTATGCTTCGGGCGTTGACTCCTAAGGCCCTAGCTATTCAATCTGTTGGAGCAACGCCCTAGGGTGAAGCCTAGCTTGCTCGGAAAGTAGAAATGACCATAAGTTTCATACTGGTTGCAATTATTCGTTTTATACGATGGAAAAGCTGTTGTATATATATCGTATTTTATGCTCTTGGCGTTGACTTCTTAGGCACTAACTATTCGATCTGGTGGAGCAACGCCCTAGAGTGAAGCCTATGTTGCCCGGAACGTAGAATTGGCCATCGCTTTCAAACTGGTTGCAATTATTCCTGTTATATGATGGATACACTGTTGTATTTTTATTGCATTTTATGCTTCGGGCGTTGACTTCTAAGGCCCTAAATATTCAATCTGTTGGAGCAACGCCCTAGGGTGAAGCCTAGGTTGCTCGGAAAGTAGAAATGTCCATAAGTTTCATACTGGTTGCAATTATTCGTTTTATACGATGGAAAAGCTGTTGTATTTATACTGTATTTTATGCTTCTGGCGTTGACTTCTAGGGCACTAACTATTCGATCTGGTGGAGCAACGCAATAGAGTGAAGCCTAGGTTGCCCGGAACGTAGAATTGGCCATCACTTTCAAACTGGTTGCAATTATTCCTGTTATATGATGGAAACACTGTGGTATTTTTTTTCCATTTTATGGTTCGGGCGTTGACTTCTAAGGCCCTAACTATTCGATCTGTTGGAGCAACGCCCTAGGGTGAAGCCTAGGTTGCTCGGAAAGTTGAAATGACCATAAGTTTCATACTGGTTGCAATTATTCGGTTTATACGATGGAAAAACTGTTGTATTTATATGGTATTTTATGCTTCTGGCGTTGACTTCTAAGGCACTAACTATTGGATCTGGTGGAGCGACGCCCTAGGGAGAAGCCTAGGTTGCCCGGAAAGTAGAAATGACGTTAACCTTCATACTGGTTGCAATTATTCGTTTTATACGATGGAAAAACTGTTGTATTTATATTGTATTTTATTGATCTGGCGTTGACTTCTAAGGTACTAACTATTCGATCTAGTGGAGCAACGCCTTATAGTGAAGCCTATGTTGCCCGAACGTATAAATGACCATCACTTTCAAACTGGTTGCAATTATTCCTGTTATACGATGGAAAAACTGTTGTATTTTTGTTGCATTTTATGCTTCGGGCATTGACTTCTAAGGCCCTAACTATTCAATCTGTTGGAGCAACGCCCTAGGGTGAAGCCTAGGTTGCCTGGAACGTAGAATTGGCCATCACTCTCAAACTGGTTGCAATTATTCCTGATATATGATGGAAACACTGTTGAATTTTTTTTGCATTTTATGGTTCGGGCGTTGACTTCTAAGGCCCTAACCATTCAATCTGTTGGAGCAACGCCCTAGGGTGAAGCCTAGGTTGCTGGGAAAGTAGAAATGAGCATAAGTTTCATACTGGTTGCAATTATTCGTTTTATACGATGGAAAAACTCTTGTATTTATATTGTATTTTATGCTTCTGGCGTTGACTTCTAAGGCACTAACTATTCGATCTGGTGGAGCAACGCCCTAGAGTGAAGCCTAGGTTGCCCGGAACGTAGAATTGGCCATCACTTTCATACTGGTTGCAATTATTCCTGATATATGATGGAAACACTGTTGTATTTTTTTTGCATTTTATGGTTCGGGCGTTGACTTCTAAGGCCCTAACTGTTCAATCTGTTGGAGCAACGCCCTAGGGTGAAGCCTAGGTTGCTCGGAAAGTAGAAATGTCCATAAGTTTCATACTGGTTGCAATTATTCGTTTTATACGATGGAAAAACTGTTGTATTTATATTGTATTTTATGCATCTGGCGTTGACTTCTAAGGTACTAACTATTCGATCTAGTGGAGCAACGCCCTAGAGTGAAGGCTATGTTGCCCGGAACGTAGAAATGACCATCACTTTCAAACTGGTTGCAATTCTTCCTGTTATGTGATGGAAAAACTGTTGTATTTTTATTGCATTTTATGCTTCGGGCGTTGACTTCTAAGGCCCTAACTATTCAATCTGGTGGAACAACGGCCTAGCGTGAAGCCTAGGTTACCCGGAACGTAGAAATAACCATAACTTTTACACTGGTAGCAATTATTCGTTTTATACTATGGAAAAACTGTTCTATTTATTTTGTATTTAATGCTTCGGGCGTTGGCTTCTAAGGCCCTAACTGTTTGATCTGGTGGAGCAACGCCCTAGAGTGAAACCTAGGTTGCCCGGAACGTAGAAATGACCATAACTTTCGCACTGGTTGCTATTATTCGTTTTATACGATGGAAAAACTGTTATATTTATATTGTATTTTATGCTCCTGGCGTTGACTTCTTAGGCCCTTACTATTCGATCTGGTGGAACAACGCCCGAGAGTGAAGCCTAGGTTGCCTGGAACGTAGAATTGGCCATCACATTCAAAGTGGTTGCAATTATTCCTGATATATGATGGAAGCACTGTTGTATTTTTTTTGCATTTTATGGTTCGGGCGTTGACTTCTAAGGCCCTAACTGTTCAATCTGTTGGAGCAACGCTCTAGGATGAAGCCCAGGTTGCTCGGAAAGTAGAAATGTCCATAAGATTCATACTGGTTGCAATTATTCGTTTTATACGATGGAAAAACTGTTGTATTTATATTGTATTTTATGCTTCTGGCGTTGACTTCTAAGGCACTAACTATTCGATCTGGTGGAGCAACGCCCTAGAGTGAAGCCTAGGTTGCCCGGAACGTAGAATTGGCCATCACTTTCAAACTGGTTGCAATTATTCCTGATATATGATGGAAACACTGTTGTATTTTTTTTGCATTTTATGGTTCGGGCGTTGACTTCTAAGGCCCTAACTGTTCAATCTGTTGGAGCAACGCCCTAGGGTGAAGCCTAGGTTGCTCGGAAAGTAGAAATGTCCATCACTTTCAAACTGGTTGCAATTCTTCCTGTTATATGGTGGAAAAACTGTTGTATTTTTATTGCATTTTATGCTTCGGGCATTGACTTCTAAGGCCCTAACTATTCAATCTGGTGGAACAACGGCCTAGGGTGAAGCCTAGGTTACCCGGAACGTAGAAATAACCATAACTTTTACACTGGTAGCAATTATTCGTTTTATACTATGGAAAAACTGTTCTATTTATTTTGTATTTAATGCTTCAGGCGTTGGCTTCTAAGGCCCTAACTGTTTGATCTGGTGGAGCAACGCCCTAGAGTGAAACCTAGGTTGCCCGGAACGTAGAAATGACCATCACTTTCAAACTGGTTGCAATTATTCCTGTTATATGATGGAAAAACTGTTGTATTTTTGTTGCATTTCATGCTTCGGGCATTGACTTCTAAGGCCCTAACTATTCAATCTGTTGGAGCAACGCCCTAGGGTGAAGCCTAGGTTGCTCGGAACGTAGAATTAGCCATCACTTTCAAACTGGTTGCAATTATTCCTGATATATGATGGAGACACTGCTGTATTTTTTTTGCATTTTATGGTTCGGGCGTTGACTTCTAAGGCCCTAACTATTCAATCTGTTGGAGCAACGCCCTAGGGTGAAGCCTAGGTTGCTCGGAAAGTAGAAATGACCATAAGTTTCATACTGGTTGCAATTATTCGTTTTATACGATGGAAAAACTGTTGTATTTATATCGTATTTTATGCTTCTGGCGTTGACTTCTTAGGCCGTAACTATTCGGTCTGGTGGAGCAACGCCCTGGAGTGAAACCTAGGTTGCCCGGAACGTAGAAATGACCATCACTTTCAAACTGGTTGCAATTATTCCTGACATATGATGGAAACACTGTTGTATTTTTCTTGCATTTTATGGTTCGGGCGTTGACTTCTAAGGCCCTATCTATTCAATCTGTTGGAGCAACGCCCTACGGTGAAGCCTAGGTTGCTCTGAAAGTAGAAATGTCCATAAGTTTCATACTTGTTGCAATTATTCGTTTTATACGATGGAAAAACTGTTGTATTTATATTGTGTTTTATGCTTCTGGCGTTGACTTCTAAGGCTCTAACTATTCGATCTGGTGGAGCAACGCAATAGAGTGAAGCTTAGGTTGCCCGGAACGTAGAATTGGCCATCACTTTCAAACTGGTTGCAATTATTCCTGTTATATGATGGAAACACTGTGGTATTTTTTTTGCATTTTATGGTTCGGGCGTTGACTTCTAAGGCCCTAACTATTCAATCTGTTGGAGCAACGCCCTAGGGTGAAGCCTAGGTTGCTCGGAAAGTAGAAATGTCCTTAAGTTTCATACTGGTTGCAATTATTCGTTTTATACGATGGAAAAACTGTTGTATTTATACTGTATTTTATGCTTCTGGCGTTGACTTCTAAGGCACTAACTATTCGATCTGGTGGAGCAACGCAATAGAGTGAAGCCTAGGTTGCCCGGAACGTAGAATTGGCCATCACTTTCAATCTAGTTGCAATTATTCCTGTTATATGATGGATACACTGTTGTATTTTTATTGCATTTTATGCTTCGGGCGTTGACTCCTAAGGCCCTAACTATTCAATCTGTTGGAGCAACGCCCTAGGGTGAAGCCTAGCTTGCTCGGAAAGTAGAAATGACCATAAGTTTCATACTGGTTGCAATTATTCGTTTTATACGATGGAAAAGCTGTTGTATTTATATCGTATTTTATGCTCTTGGCGTTGACTTCTTAGGCACTAACTATTCGATCTGGTGGAGCAACGCCCTAGAGTGAAGCCTAGGTTGCCCGGAACGTAGAATTGGCCATCGCTTTCAAACTGGTTGCAATTACTCCTGACATATGATGGAAACACTGTTGTATTTTTATTGCATTTTATGCTTCGGGCGTTGACTCCTAAGGCCCTAGCTATTCAATCTGTTGGAGCAACGCCCTAGGGTGAAGCCTAGTTTGCTCGGAAAGTAGAAATGACCACAAGTTTCATACTGGTTGCAATTATTCGTTTTATACGATGGAAAAGCTGTTGTATTTATATCGTATTTTATGCTCTTGGCGTTGACTTCTTAGGCACTAACTATTCGATCTGGTGGAGCAACGCCCTAGAGTGAAGCCTATGTTGCCCGGAACGTAGAATTGGCCATCGCTTTCAAACTGGTTGCAATTATTCCTGTTATATGATGGATACACTGTTGTATTTTTATTGCATTTTATGCTTCGGGCGTTGACTTCTAAGGCCCTAACTGTTCAATCTGTTGAAGCAACGCCTTAGGGTGAAGCCTAGGTTGCTCGGAAAGTAGAAATGTCCATAAGTTTCATACTGGTTGCAATTATTCGTTTTATACGATGGAAAAACTGTTGTATTTATACTGTATTTTATGCTTCTGGCGTTGACTTCTAAGGCACTAACTATTCGATCTGGTGGAGCAACGCAATAGAGTGAAGCCTAGGTTGCCCGGAACGTAGAATTGGCCATCACTTTCAAACTAGTTGCAATTATTCCTGTTATATGATGGATACACTGTTGTATTTTTATTGCATTTTATGCTTCGGGCGTTGACTTCTAAGGCCCTAACTATTCAATCTGTTGGAGCAACGCCCTAGGGTGAAGCCTAGCTTGCTCGGAAAGTAGAAATGACCATAAGTTTCATACTGGTTGCAATTATTCGTTTTATACGATGGAAAAGCTGTTGTATTTATATCGTATTTTATGCTCTTGGCGTTGACTTCTTAGGCACTAACTATTCGATCTGATGGAGCAACGCCCTAGAGTGAAGCCTAGGTTGCCCGGAACGTAGAATTGGCCATCATTTTCAAACTGGTTGCAATTATTCCTGTTATATGATGGAAACACTGTTGTATTTTTCTTGCATTTTATGGTTCGGGCGTTGACTTCTAAGGCCCTAACTGTTCAATCTGTTGGAGCAACGCCCTAGGGTGAAGCCTAGGTTGCTCGGAATGTAGAAATGTCCATAAGTTTCATACTGGTTGCAATTATTCGTTTTATACGATGAAAAACTGTTGTATTTATTTTGTATTTTATGCTTCTGGCGTTGACTTCTAAGGCACTAACTATTCGACCTTGTGGAGCAACGCAATAGAGTGAAGCCTAGGTTGCCCGGAACGTAGAATTGACCATCACTTTCAAACTCGTTGCAATTATTCCTGTTATATGATGGAAACACTGGTATTTTTTTTGCATTTTATGGTTCGGGCGTTGACTTCTAAGGCCCTAAATATTCAATCTGTTGGAGCAACGCCCTAGGGTGAAGCCTAGGTTGCTCGGAAAGTAGAAATGTCCATAAGTTTCATACTGGTTGCAATTATTCGTTTTATACGATGGAAAAGCTGTTGTATTTATACTGTATTTTATGCTTCTGGCGTTGACTTCTAAGGCACTAACTATTCGATCTGGTGGAGCAACGCAATAGGGGAAGCCTAGGTTGCCCGGAACGTAGAATTGGCCATCACTTTCAAACTGGTTGCAATTATTCCTGTTATATGATGGAAACACTGTGGTATTTTTTTTCCATTTTATGGTTCGGGCGTTGACTTCTAAGGCCCTAACTGTTCAATCTGTTGGAGCAACGCCCTAGGGTGAAGCCTAGGTTGCTCGGAAAGTAGAAATGTCCATCACTTTCAAACTGGTTGCAATTCTTCCTGTTATATGGTGGAAAAACTGTTGTATTTTTATTGCATTTTATGCTTCGGGCATTGACTTCTAAGGCCCTAACTATTCAATCTGGTGGAACAACGGCCTAGGGTGAAGCCTAGGTTACCCGGAACGTAGAAATAACCATAACTTTTACACTGGTAGCAATTATTCGTTTTATACTATGGAAAAACTGTTCTATTTATTTTGTATTTAATGCTTCAGGCGTTGGCTTCTAAGGCCCTAACTGTTTGATCTGGTGGAGCAACGCCCTAGAGTGAAACCTAGGTTGCCCGGAACGTAGAAATGACCATCACTTTCAAACTGGTTGCAATTATTCCTGTTATATGATGGAAAAACTGTTGTATTTTTGTTGCATTTCATGCTTCGGGCATTGACTTCTAAGGCCCTAACTATTCAATCTGTTGGAGCAACGCCCTAGGGTGAAGCCTAGGTTGCTCGGAACGTAGAATTAGCCATCACTTTCAAACTGGTTGCAATTATTCCTGATATATGATGGAGACACTGCTGTATTTTTTTTGCATTTTATGGTTCGGGCGTTGACTTCTAAGGCCCTAACTATTCAATCTGTTGGAGCAACGCCCTAGGGTGAAGCCTAGGTTGCTCGGAAAGTAGAAATGACCATAAGTTTCATACTGGTTGCAATTATTCGTTTTATACGATGGAAAAACTGTTGTATTTATATCGTATTTTATGCTTCTGGCGTTGACTTCTTAGGCCGTAACTATTCGGTCTGGTGGAGCAACGCCCTGGAGTGAAACCTAGGTTGCCCGGAACGTAGAATTGGCCATCGCTTTCAAACTGGTTGCAATTATTCCTGACATATGATGGAAACACTGTTGTATTTTTCTTGCATTTTATGGTTCGGGCGTTGACTTCTAAGGCCCTATCTATTCAATCTGTTGGAGCAACGCCCTACGGTGAAGCCTAGGTTGCTCTGAAAGTAGAAATGTCCATAAGTTTCATACTTGTTGCAATTATTCGTTTTATACGATGGAAAAACTGTTGTATTTATATTGTGTTTTATGCTTCTGGCGTTGACTTCTAAGGCTCTAACTATTCGATCTGGTGGAGCAACGCAATAGAGTGAAGCTTAGGTTGCCCGGAACGTAGAATTGGCCATCACTTTCAAACTGGTTGCAATTATTCCTGTTATATGATGGAAACACTGTGGTATTTTTTTTGCATTTTATGGTTCGGGCGTTGACTTCTAAGGCCCTAACTATTCAATCTGTTGGAGCAACGCCCTAGGGTGAAGCCTAGGTTGCTCGGAAAGTAGAAATGTCCTTAAGTTTCATACTGGTTGCAATTATTCGTTTTATACGATGGAAAAACTGTTGTATTTATACTGTATTTTATGCTTCTGGCGTTGACTTCTAAGGCACTAACTATTCGATCTGGTGGAGCAACGCAATAGAGTGAAGCCTAGGTTGCCCGGAACGTAGAATTGGCCATCACTTTCAATCTAGTTGCAATTATTCCTGTTATATGATGGATACACTGTTGTATTTTTATTGCATTTTATGCTTCGGGCGTTGACTCCTAAGGCCCTAACTATTCAATCTGTTGGAGCAACGCCCTAGGGTGAAGCCTAGCTTGCTCGGAAAGTAGAAATGACCATAAGTTTCATACTGGTTGCAATTATTCGTTTTATACGATGGAAAAGCTGTTGTATTTATATCGTATTTTATGCTCTTGGCGTTGACTTCTTAGGCACTAACTATTCGATCTGGTGGAGCAACGCCCTAGAGTGAAGCCTAGGTTGCCCGGAACGTAGAATTGGCCATCGCTTTCAAACTGGTTGCAATTACTCCTGACATATGATGGAAACACTGTTGTATTTTTATTGCATTTTATGCTTCGGGCGTTGACTCCTAAGGCCCTAGCTATTCAATCTGTTGGAGCAACGCCCTAGGGTGAAGCCTAGTTTGCTCGGAAAGTAGAAATGACCATAAGTTTCATACTGGTTGCAATTATTCGTTTTATACGATGGAAAAGCTGTTGTATTTATATCGTATTTTATGCTCTTGGCGTTGACTTCTTAGGCACTAACTATTCGATCTGGTGGAGCAACGCCCTAGAGTGAAGCCTATGTTGCCCGGAACGTAGAATTGGCCATCGCTTTCAAACTGGTTGCAATTATTCCTGTTATATGATGGATACACTGTTGTATTTTTATTGCATTTTATGCTTCGGGCGTTGACTTCTAAGGCCCTAAATATTCAATCTGTTGGAGCAACGCCCTAGGGTGAAGCCTAGGTTGCTCGGAAAGTAGAAATGTCCATAAGTTTCATACTGGTTGCAATTATTCGTTTTATACGATGGAAAAGCTGTTGTATTTATACTGTATTTTATGCTTCTGGCGTTGACTTCTAGGGCACTAACTATTCGATCTGGTGGAGCAACGCAATAGAGTGAAGCCTAGGTTGCCCGGAACGTAGAATTGGCCATCACTTTCAAACTGGTTGCAATTATTCCTGTTATATGATGGAAACACTGTGGTATTTTTTTTGCATTTTATGGTTCGGGCGTTGACTTCTAAGGCCCTAACTATTCAATCTGTTGGAGCAACGCCCTAGGGTGAAGCCTAGGTTGCTCGGAAAGTAGAAATGTCCATAAGTTTCATACTGGTTGCAATTATTCGTTTTATACGATTGAAAAACTGTTGTATTTATACTGTATTTTATGCTTCTGGCGTTGACTTCTAAGGCACTAACTATTCGATCTGGTGGAGCAACGCAATAGAGTGAAGCCTAGGTTGCCCGGAACGTAGAATTGGCCATCACTTTCAAACTAGTTGCAGTTATTCCTGTTATATGATGGATACACTGTTGTATTTTTATTGCGTTTTATGCTTCGGGCGTTGACTCCTAAGGCCCTAGCTATTCAATCTGTTGGAGCAACGCCCTAGGGTGAAGCCTAGCTTGCTCGGAAAGTAGAAATGACCATAAGTTTCATACTGGTTGCAATTATTCGTTTTATACGATGGAAAAGCTGTTGTATATATATCGTATTTTATGCTCTTGGCGTTGACTTCTTAGGCACTAACTATTCGATCTGGTGGAGCAACGCCCTAGAGTGAAGCCTATGTTGCCCGGAACGTAGAATTGGCCATCACTTTCAAACTGGTTGCAATTATTCCTGTTATATGATGGAAACACTGTGGTATTTTTTTTGCATTTTATGGTTCGGGCGTTGACTTCTAAGGCCCTAACTATTCAATCTGTTGGAGCAACGCCCTAGGGTGAAGCCTAGGTTGCTCGGAAAGTAGAAATGTCCTTAAGTTTCATACTGGTTGCAATTATTCGTTTTATACGATGGAAAAACTGTTGTATTTATACTGTATTTTATGCTTCTGGCGTTGACTTCTAAGGCACTAACTATTCGATCTGGTGGAGCAACGCAATAGAGTGAAGCCTAGGTTGCCCGGAACGTAGAATTGGCCATCACTTTCAATCTAGTTGCAATTATTCCTGTTATATGATGGATACACTGTTGTATTTTTATTGCATTTTATGCTTCGGGCGTTGACTCCTAAGGCCCTAACTATTCAATCTGTTGGAGCAACGCCCTAGGGTGAAGCCTAGCTTGCTCGGAAAGTAGAAATGACCATAAGTTTCATACTGGTTGCAATTATTCGTTTTATACGATGGAAAAGCTGTTGTATTTATATCGTATTTTATGCTCTTGGCGTTGACTTCTTAGGCACTAACTATTCGATCTGGTGGAGCAACGCCCTAGAGTGAAGCCTAGGTTGCCCGGAACGTAGAATTGGCCATCGCTTTCAAACTGGTTGCAATTACTCCTGACATATGATGGAAACACTGTTGTATTTTTATTGCATTTTATGCTTCGGGCGTTGACTCCTAAGGCCCTAGCTATTCAATCTGTTGGAGCAACGCCCTAGGGTGAAGCCTAGTTTGCTCGGAAAGTAGAAATGACCATAAGTTTCATACTGGTTGCAATTATTCGTTTTATACGATGGAAAAGCTGTTGTATTTATATCGTATTTTATGCTCTTGGCGTTGACTTCTTAGGCACTAACTATTCGATCTGGTGGAGCAACGCCCTAGAGTGAAGCCTATGTTGCCCGGAACGTAGAATTGGCCATCGCTTTCAAACTGGTTGCAATTATTCCTGTTATATGATGGATACACTGTTGTATTTTTATTGCATTTTATGCTTCGGGCGTTGACTTCTAAGGCCCTAAATATTCAATCTGTTGGAGCAACGCCCTAGGGTGAAGCCTAGGTTGCTCGGAAAGTAGAAATGTCCATAAGTTTCATACTGGTTGCAATTATTCGTTTTATACGATGGAAAAGCTGTTGTATTTATACTGTATTTTATGCTTCTGGCGTTGACTTCTAGGGCACTAACTATTCGATCTGGTGGAGCAACGCAATAGAGTGAAGCCTAGGTTGCCCGGAACGTAGAATTGGCCATCACTTTCAAACTGGTTGCAATTATTCCTGTTATATGATGGAAACACTGTGGTATTTTTTTTGCATTTTATGGTTCGGGCGTTGACTTCTAAGGCCCTAACTATTCAATCTGTTGGAGCAACGCCCTAGGGTGAAGCCTAGGTTGCTCGGAAAGTAGAAATGTCCATAAGTTTCATACTGGTTGCAATTATTCGTTTTATACGATTGAAAAACTGTTGTATTTATACTGTATTTTATGCTTCTGGCGTTGACTTCTAAGGCACTAACTATTCGATCTGGTGGAGCAACGCAATAGAGTGAAGCCTAGGTTGCCCGGAACGTAGAATTGGCCATCACTTTCAAACTAGTTGCAGTTATTCCTGTTATATGATGGATACACTGTTGTATTTTTATTGCGTTTTATGCTTCGGGCGTTGACTCCTAAGGCCCTAGCTATTCAATCTGTTGGAGCAACGCCCTAGGGTGAAGCCTAGCTTGCTCGGAAAGTAGAAATGACCATAAGTTTCATACTGGTTGCAATTATTCGTTTTATACGATGGAAAAGCTGTTGTATATATATCGTATTTTATGCTCTTGGCGTTGACTTCTTAGGCACTAACTATTCGATCTGGTGGAGCAACGCCCTAGAGTGAAGCCTATGTTGCCCGGAACGTAGAATTGGCCATCGCTTTCAAACTGGTTGCAATTATTCCTGTTATATGATGGATACACTGTTGTATTTTTATTGCATTTTATGCTTCGGGCGTTGACTTCTAAGGCCCTAAATATTCAATCTGTTGGAGCAACGCCCTAGGGTGAAGCCTAGGTTGCTCGGAAAGTAGAAATGTCCATAAGTTTCATACTGGTTGCAATTATTCGTTTTATACGATGGAAAAGCTGTTGTATTTATACTGTATTTTATGCTTCTGGCGTTGACTTCTAGGGCACTAACTATTCGATCTGGTGGAGCAACGCAATAGAGTGAAGCCTAGGTTGCCCGGAACGTAGAATTGGCCATCACTTTCAAACTGGTTGCAATTATTCCTGTTATATGATGGAAACACTGTGGTATTTTTTTTCCATTTTATGGTTCGGGCGTTGACTTCTAAGGCCCTAACTATTCGATCTGTTGGAGCAACGCCCTAGGGTGAAGCCTAGCTTGCTCGGAAAGTAGAAATGACCATAAGTTTCATACTGGTTGCAATTATTCGTTTTATACGATGGAAAAACTGTTGTATTTATATGGTATTTTATGCTTCTGGCGTTGACTTCTAAGGCACTAACTATTGGATCTGGTGGAGCGACGCCCTAGGGAGAAGCCTAGGTTGCCCGGAAAGTAGAAATGACGTTAACCTTCATACTGGTTGCAATTATTCGTTTTATACGATGGAAAAACTGTTGTATTTATATTGTATTTTATTGATCTGGCGTTGACTTCTAAGGTACTAACTATTCGATCTAGTGGAGCAACGCCTTATAGTGAAGCCTATGTTGCCCGAACGTATAAATGACCATCACTTTCAAACTGGTTGCAATTATTCCTGTTATACGATGGAAAAACTGTTGTATTTTTGTTGCATTTTATGCTTCGGGCATTGACTTCTAAGGCCCTAACTATTCAATCTGTTGGAGCAACGCCCTAGGGTGAAGCCTAGGTTGCCTGGAACGTAGAATTGGCCATCACTCTCAAACTGGTTGCAATTATTCCTGATATATGATGGAAACACTGTTGAATTTTTTTTGCATTTTATGGTTCGGGCGTTGACTTCTAAGGCCCTAACCATTCAATCTGTTGGAGCAACGCCCTAGGGTGAAGCCTAGGTTGCTGGGAAAGTAGAAATGAGCATAAGTTTCATACTGGTTGCAATTATTCGTTTTATACGATGGAAAAACTCTTGTATTTATATTGTATTTTATGCTTCTGGCGTTGACTTCTAAGGCACTAACTATTCGATCTGGTGGAGCAACGCCCTAGAGTGAAGCCTAGGTTGCCCGGAACGTAGAATTGGCCATCACTTTCATACTGGTTGCAATTATTCCTGATATATGATGGAAACACTGTTGTATTTTTTTTGCATTTTATGGTTCGGGCGTTGACTTCTAAGGCCCTAACTGTTCAATCTGTTGGAGCAACGCCCTAGGGTGAAGCCTAGGTTGCTCGGAAAGTAGAAATGTCCATAAGTTTCATACTGGTTGCAATTATTCGTTTTATACGATGGAAAAACTGTTGTATTTATATTGTATTTTATGCATCTGGCGTTGACTTCTAAGGTACTAACTATTCGATCTAGTGGAGCAACGCCCTAGAGTGAAGGCTATGTTGCCCGGAACGTAGAAATGACCATCACTTTCAAACTGGTTGCAATTCTTCCTGTTATGTGATGGAAAAACTGTTGTATTTTTATTGCATTTTATGCTTCGGGCGTTGACTTCTAAGGCCCTAACTATTCAATCTGGTGGAACAACGGCCTAGCGTGAAGCCTAGGTTACCCGGAACGTAGAAATAACCATAACTTTTACACTGGTAGCAATTATTCGTTTTATACTATGGAAAAACTGTTCTATTTATTTTGTATTTAATGCTTCGGGCGTTGGCTTCTAAGGCCCTAACTGTTTGATCTGGTGGAGCAACGCCCTAGAGTGAAACCTAGGTTGCCCGGAACGTAGAAATGACCATAACTTTCGCACTGGTTGCTATTATTCGTTTTATACGATGGAAAAACTGTTATATTTATATTGTATGTTATGCTCCTGGCGTTGACTTCTTAGGCCCTTACTATTCGATCTGGTGGAACAACGCCCGAGAGTGAAGCCTAGGTTGCCTGGAACGTAGAATTGGCCATCACATTCAAAGTGGTTGCAATTATTCCTGATATATGATGGAAGCACTGTTGTATTTTTTTTGCATTTTATGGTTCGGGCGTTGACTTCTAAGGCCCTAACTGTTCAATCTGTTGGAGCAACGCTCTAGGATGAAGCCCAGGTTGCTCGGAAAGTAGAAATGTCCATAAGATTCATACTGGTTGCAATTATTCGTTTTATACGATGGAAAAACTGTTGTATTTATATTGTATTTTATGCTTCTGGCGTTGACTTCTAAGGCACTAACTATTCGATCTGGTGGAGCAACGCCCTAGAGTGAAGCCTAGGTTGCCCGGAACGTAGAATTGGCCATCACTTTCAAACTGGTTGCAATTATTCCTGATATATGATGGAAACACTGTTGTATTTTTTTTGCATTTTATGGTTCGGGCGTTGACTTCTAAGGCCCTAACTGTTCAATCTGTTGGAGCAACGCCCTAGGGTGAAGCCTAGGTTGCTCGGAAAGTAGAAATGTCCATCACTTTCAAACTGGTTGCAATTCTTCCTGTTATATGGTGGAAAAACTGTTGTATTTTTATTGCATTTTATGCTTCGGGCATTGACTTCTAAGGCCCTAACTATTCAATCTGGTGGAGCAACGGCCTAGGGTGAAGCCTAGGTTACCCGGAACGTAGAAATAACCATAACTTTTACACTGGTAGCAATTATTCGTTTTATACTATGGAAAAACTGTTCTATTTATTTTGTATTTAATGCTTCAGGCGTTGGCTTCTAAGGCCCTAACTGTTTGATCTGGTGGAGCAACGCCCTAGAGTGAAACCTAGGTTGCCCGGAACGTAGAAATGACCATCACTTTCAAACTGGTTGCAATTATTCCTGTTATATGATGGAAAAACTGTTGTATTTTTGTTGCATTTCATGCTTCGGGCATTGACTTCTAAGGCCCTAACTATTCAATCTGTTGGAGCAACGCCCTAGGGTGAAGCCTAGGTTGCTCGGAACGTAGAATTAGCCATCACTTTCAAACTGGTTGCAATTATTCCTGATATATGATGGAGACACTGCTGTATTTTTTTTGCATTTTATGGTTCGGGCGTTGACTTCTAAGGCCCTAACTATTCAATCTGTTGGAGCAACGCCCTAGGGTGAAGCCTAGGTTGCTCGGAAAGTAGAAATGACCATAAGTTTCATACTGGTTGCAATTATTCGTTTTATACGATGGAAAAACTGTTGTATTTATATCGTATTTTATGCTTCTGGCGTTGACTTCTTAGGCCGTAACTATTCGGTCTGGTGGAGCAACGCCCTGGAGTGAAACCTAGGTTGCCCGAACGTAGAATTGGCCATCGCTTTCAAACTGGTTGCAATTATTCCTGACATATGATGGAAACACTGTTGTATTTTTCTTGCATTTTATGGTTCGGGCGTTGACTTCTAAGGCCCTATCTATTCAATCTGTTGGAGCAACGCCCTACGGTGAAGCCTAGGTTGCTCTGAAAGTAGAAATGTCCATAAGTTTCATACTTGTTGCAATTATTCGTTTTATACGATGGAAAAACTGTTGTATTTATATTGTGTTTTATGCTTCTGGCGTTGACTTCTAAGGCTCTAACTATTCGATCTGGTGGAGCAACGCAATAGAGTGAAGCTTAGGTTGCCCGGAACGTAGAATTGGCCATCACTTTCAAACTGGTTGCAATTATTCCTGTTATATGATGGAAACACTGTGGTATTTTTTTTGCATTTTATGGTTCGGGCGTTGACTTCTAAGGCCCTAACTATTCAATCTGTTGGAGCAACGCCCTAGGGTGAAGCCTAGGTTGCTCGGAAAGTAGAAATGTCCTTAAGTTTCATACTGGTTGCAATTATTCGTTTTATACGATGGAAAAACTGTTGTATTTATACTGTATTTTATGCTTCTGGCGTTGACTTCTAAGGCACTAACTATTCGATCTGGTGGAGCAACGCAATAGAGTGAAGCCTAGGTTGCCCGGAACGTAGAATTGGCCATCACTTTCAATCTAGTTGCAATTATTCCTGTTATATGATGGATACACTGTTGTATTTTTATTGCATTTTATGCTTCGGGCGTTGACTCCTAAGGCCCTAACTATTCAATCTGTTGGAGCAACGCCCTAGGGTGAAGCCTAGCTTGCTCGGAAAGTAGAAATGACCATAAGTTTCATACTGGTTGCAATTATTCGTTTTATACGATGGAAAAGCTGTTGTATTTATATCGTATTTTATGCTCTTGGCGTTGACTTCTTAGGCACTAACTATTCGATCTGGTGGAGCAACGCCCTAGAGTGAAGCCTAGGTTGCCCGGAACGTAGAATTGGCCATCGCTTTCAAACTGGTTGCAATTACTCCTGACATATGATGGAAACACTGTTGTATTTTTATTGCATTTTATGCTTCGGGCGTTGACTCCTAAGGCCCTAGCTATTCAATCTGTTGGAGCAACGCCCTAGGGTGAAGCCTAGTTTGCTCGGAAAGTAGAAATGACCACAAGTTTCATACTGGTTGCAATTATTCGTTTTATACGATGGAAAAGCTGTTGTATTTATATCGTATTTTATGCTCTTGGCGTTGACTTCTTAGGCACTAACTATTCGATCTGGTGGAGCAACGCCCTAGAGTGAAGCCTATGTTGCCCGGAACGTAGAATTGGCCATCGCTTTCAAACTGGTTGCAATTATTCCTGTTATATGATGGATACACTGTTGTATTTTTATTGCATTTTATGCTTCGGGCGTTGACTTCTAAGGCCCTAACTGTTCAATCTGTTGAAGCAACGCCTTAGGGTGAAGCCTAGGTTGCTCGGAAAGTAGAAATGTCCATAAGTTTCATACTGGTTGCAATTATTCGTTTTATACGATGGAAAAACTGTTGTATTTATACTGTATTTTATGCTTCTGGCGTTGACTTCTAAGGCACTAACTATTCGATCTGGTGGAGCAACGCAATAGAGTGAAGCCTAGGTTGCCCGGAACGTAGAATTGGCCATCACTTTCAAACTAGTTGCAATTATTCCTGTTATATGATGGATACACTGTTGTATTTTTATTGCATTTTATGCTTCGGGCGTTGACTTCTAAGGCCCTAACTATTCAATCTGTTGGAGCAACGCCCTAGGGTGAAGCCTAGCTTGCTCGGAAAGTAGAAATGACCATAAGTTTCATACTGGTTGCAATTATTCGTTTTATACGATGGAAAAGCTGTTGTATTTATATCGTATTTTATGCTCTTGGCGTTGACTTCTTAGGCACTAACTATTCGATCTGATGGAGCAACGCCCTAGAGTGAAGCCTAGGTTGCCCGGAACGTAGAATTGGCCATCATTTTCAAACTGGTTGCAATTATTCCTGTTATATGATGGAAACACTGTTGTATTTTTCTTGCATTTTATGGTTCGGGCGTTGACTTCTAAGGCCCTAACTGTTCAATCTGTTGGAGCAACGCCCTAGGGTGAAGCCTAGGTTGCTCGGAATGTAGAAATGTCCATAAGTTTCATACTGGTTGCAATTATTCGTTTTATACGATGAAAAACTGTTGTATTTATTTTGTATTTTATGCTTCTGGCGTTGACTTCTAAGGCACTAACTATTCGACCTTGTGGAGCAACGCAATAGAGTGAAGCCTAGGTTGCCCGGAACGTAGAATTGACCATCACTTTCAAACTCGTTGCAATTATTCCTGTTATATGATGGAAACACTGGTATTTTTTTTGCATTTTATGGTTCGGGCGTTGACTTCTAAGGCCCTAAATATTCAATCTGTTGGAGCAACGCCCTAGGGTGAAGCCTAGGTTGCTCGGAAAGTAGAAATGTCCATAAGTTTCATACTGGTTGCAATTATTCGTTTTATACGATGGAAAAGCTGTTGTATTTATACTGTATTTTATGCTTCTGGCGTTGACTTCTAAGGCACTAACTATTCGATCTGGTGGAGCAACGCAATAGGGGAAGCCTAGGTTGCCCGGAACGTAGAATTGGCCATCACTTTCAAACTGGTTGCAATTATTCCTGTTATATGATGGAAACACTGTGGTATTTTTTTTCCATTTTATGGTTCGGGCGTTGACTTCTAAGGCCCTAACTGTTCAATCTGTTGGAGCAACGCCCTAGGGTGAAGCCTAGGTTGCTCGGAAAGTAGAAATGTCCATAAGTTTCATACTGGTTGCAATTATTCGTTTTATACGATGGAAAAACTGTTGTATTTATATTGTATTTTATGCATCTGGCGTTGACTTCTAAGGTACTAACTATTCGATCTAGTGGAGCAACGCCCTAGAGTGAAGCCTATGTTGCCCGGAACGTAGAAATGACCATCACTTTCAAACTGGTTGCAATTCTTCCTGTTATATGATGGAAAAACTGTTGTATTTTTATTGCATTTTATGCTTCGGGCATTGACTTCTAAGGCCCTAACTATTCAATCTGGTGGAACAACGGCCTAGGGTGAAGCCTAGGTTACCCGGAACGTAGAAATAACCATAACTTTTACACTGGTAGCAATTATTCGTTTTATACTATGGAAAAATTGTTCTATTTATTTTGTATTTAATGCTTCGGGCGTTGGCTTCTAAGGCCCTAACTGTTTGATCTGGTGGAGCAACGCCCTAGAGTGAAACCTAGGTTGCCCGGAACGTAGAAATGACCATAATTTTCACACTGGTTGCTATTATTCGTTTTATACGATCGAAAAACTGTTATATTTATATTGTATTTTATGCTCCTGGCGTTGACTTCTTAGGCCCTTACTATTCGATCTGGTGGAACAACGCCCGAGAGTGAAGCCTAGGTTGCATGGAACGTAGAATTGGCCATCACATTCAAAGTGGTTGCAATTATTCCTGATATATGATGGAAGCACTGTTGTATTTTTTTTGCATTTTATGGTTCGGGCGTTGACTTCTAAGGCCCTAACTGTTCAATCTGTTGGAGCAACGCCCTACGATGAAGCCCAGGTTGCTCGGAAAGTAGAAATGTCCATAAGATTCATACTGGTTGCAATTATTCGTTTTATACGATGGAAAAACTGTTGTATTTATATTGTATTTTATGCTTCTGGCGTTGACTTCTAAGGCACTAACTATTCGATCTGGTGGAGCAACGCAATAGAGTGAAGCCTAGGTTGCCCGGAACGTAGAATTGGCCATCACTTTCAAACTGGTTGCAATTATTCCTGTTATATGATGGAAACACTGTGGTATTTTTTTTCCATTTTATGGTTCGGGCGTTGACTTCTAAGGCCCTAACTATTCAATCTGTTGGAGCAACGCCCTAGGGTGAAGCCTAGCTTGCTCGGAAAGTAGAAATGACCATAAGTTTCATACTGGTTGCAATTATTCGTTTTATACGATGGAAAAACTGTTGTATTTATATGGTATTTTATGCTTCTGGCGTTGACTTCTAAGGCACTAACTATTGGATCTGGTGGAGCAACGCCCTAGAGTGAAGCCTATGTTGTCCGGAAGTTAGAATTGGCCATCACTTTCAAACTGGTTGCAATTATTCCTTTTATACGATGGAAAAACTGTTGTATTTATATTGTATTTTATGCTTCTGACCTTGACTTCTAAGGCACTAACTATTCGATCTGGTGGAGCGACGCCCTAGGGAGAAGCCTAGGTTGCCCGGAAAGTAGAAATGACGTTAACCTTCATACTGGTTGCAATTATTCGTTTTATACGATGGAAAAACTGTTGTGTTTATATTGTATTTAATCATCTGGCGTTGACTTCTAAGGTACTAACTATTCGACCTAGTGGAGCAACGCCCTATAGTGAAGCCTATGTTGCCCGAACGTATAAATGACCATCACTTTCAAACTGGTTGTAATTATTCCTGTTATATGATGGAAAAACTGTTGTATTTTTGTTGCATTTTATGCTTCGGGCATTGACTTCTAAGGCCCTAACTATTCAATCTGTTGGAGCAACGCCCTAGGGTGAAGCCTAGGTTGCCTGGAACGTAGAATTGGCCATCACTCTCAAACTGGTTGCAATTATTCCTGATATATGATGGAAACACTGTTGTATTTTTTTTGCATTTTATGGTTCGGGCGTTGACTTCTAAGGCCCTAACCATTCAATCTGTTGGAGCAACGCCCTAGGGTGAAGCCTAGGTTGCTGGGAAAGTAGAAATGAGCATAAGTTTCATACTGGTTGCAATTATTCGTTTTATACGATGGAAAAACTCTTGTATTTATATTGTATTTTATGCTTCTGGCGTTGACTTCTAAGGCACTAACTAGTCGATCTGGTGGAGCAACGCCCTAGAGTGAAGCCTAGGTTGCCCGGAACGTAGAATTGGCCATCACTTTCATCCTGGTTGCAATTATTCCTGATATATGATGGAAACACTGTTGTATTTTTTTTGCATTTTATGGTTCGGGCGTTGACTTCTAAGGCCCTAACTGTTCAATCTGTTGGAGCAACGCCCTAGGGTGAAGCCTAGGTTGCTCGGAAAGTAGAAATGTCCATAAGTTTCATACTGGTTGCAATTATTCGTTTTATACGATGGAAAAACTGTTGTATTTATATTGTATTTCATGCATCTGGCGTTGACTTCTAAGGTACTAACTATTCGATCTAGTGGAGCAACGCCCTAGAGTGAAGCCTATGTTGCCCGGAACGTAGAAATGACCATCACTTTCAAACTGGTTGCAATTCTTCCTGTTATATGATGGAAAAACTTCCTGTTATATGATGGAAAAACTGTTGTATTTTTATTGCATTTTATGCTTCGGGCATTGACTTCTAAGGCCCTAACTATTCAATCTGGTGGAACAACGGCCTAGGGTGAAGCCTAGGTTACCCGGAACGTAGAAATAACCATAACTTTTACACTGGTAGCAATTATTCGTTTTATACTATGGAAAAACTGTTCTATTTATTTTGTATTTAATGTTTCAGGCGTTGGCTTCTAAGGCCCTAACTGTTTGATCTGGTGGAGCAACGCCCTAGAGTGAAACCTAGGTTGCCCGGAACGTAGAAATGACCATAACTTTCACACTGGTTGCTATTATTCGTTTTATACGATGGAAAAACTGTTATATTTATATTGTATTTTATGCTCCTGGCGTTGACTTCTTAGGCCCTTACTATTCGATCTGGTGGAACAACGCCCGAGAGTGAAGCCTAGGTTGCCCGGAACGTAGAATTGACCATCACTTTCAAACTCGTTGCAATTATTCCTGTTATATGATGGAAACACTGGTATTTTTTTTGCATTTTATGGTTCGGGCGTTGACTTCTAAGGCCCTAAATATTCAATCTGTTGGAGCAACGCCCTAGGGTGAAGCCTAGGTTGCTCGGAAAGTAGAAATGTCCATAAGTTTCATACTGGTTGCAATTATTCGTTTTATACGATGGAAAAGCTGTTGTATTTATACTGTATTTTATGCTTCTGGCGTTGGCTTCTAAGGCACTAACTATTCGATCTGGTGGAGCAACGCAATAGGGGAAGCCTAGGTTGCCCGGAACGTAGAATTGGCCATCACTTTCAAACTGGTTGCAATTATTCCTGTTATATGATGGAAACACTGTGGTATTTTTTTTCCATTTTATGGTTCGGGCGTTGACTTCTAAGGCCCTAACTATTCAATCTGTTGGAGCAACGCCCTAGGGTGAAGCCTAGCTTGCTCGGAAAGTAGAAATGACCATAAGTTTCATACTGGTTGCAATTATTCGTTTTATACGATGGAAAAACTGTTGTATTTATATGGTATTTTATGCTTCTGGCGTTGACTTCTAAGGCACTAACTATTGGATCTGGTGGAGCAACGCCCTAGAGTGAAGCCTATGTTGTCCGGAAGTTAGAATTGGCCATCACTTTCAAACTGGTTGCAATTATTCCTTTTATACGATGGAAAAACTGTTGTATTTATATTGTATTTTATGCTTCTGACCTTGACTTCTAAGGCACTAACTATTCGATCTGGTGGAGCGACGCCCTAGGGAGAAGCCTAGGTTGCCCGGAAAGTAGAAATGACGTTAACCTTCATACTGGTTGCAATTATTCGTTTTATACGATGGAAAAACTGTTGTATTTATATTGTATTTAATCATCTGGCGTTGACTTCTAAGGTACTAACTATTCGATCTAGTGGAGCAACGCCCTATAGTTAAGCCTATGTTGCCCGAACGTATAAATGACCATCACTTTCAAACTGGTTGCAATTATTCCTGTTATATGATGGAAAAACTGTTGTATTTTTGTTGCATTTTATGCTTCGGGCATTGACTTCTAAGGCCCTAACTATTCAATCTGTTGGGGCAACGCCCTAGGGTGAAGCCTAGGTTGCCTGGAACGTAGAATTGGCCATCACTCTCAAACTGGTTGCAATTATTCCTGATATATGATGGAAACACTGTTGTATTTTTTTTGCATTTTATGGTTCGGGCGTTCACTTCTAAGGCCCTAACCATTCAATCTGTTGGAGCAACGCCCTGGGGTGAAGCCTAGGTTGCTGGGAAAGTAGAAATGAGCATAAGTTTCATACTGGTTGCAATTATTCGTTTTATACGATGGAAAAACTCTTGTATTATTATTGTATTTTATGCTTCTGGCGTTGACTTCTAAGGCACTAACTATTCGATCTGGTGGAGCAACGCCCTAGAGTGAAGCCTAGGTTGCCCGGAACGTAGAATTGGCCATCACTTTCATACTGGTTGCAATTATTCCTGATATATGATGGAAACACTGTTGTATTTTTTTTGCATTTTATGGTTCGGGCGTTGACTTCTAAGGCCCTAACTGTTCAATCTGTTGGAGCAACGCCCTAGGGTGAAGCCTAGGTTGCTCGGAAAGTAGAAATGTCCATAAGTTTCATACTGGTTGCAATTATTCGTTTTATACGATGGAAAAACTGTTGTATTTATATTGTATTTTATGCATCTGGCGTTGACTTCTAAGGTACTAACTATTCGATCTAGTGGAGCAACGCCCTAGAGTGAAGCCTATGTTGCCCGGAACGTAGAAATGACCATCACTTTCAAACTGGTTGCAATTCTGCCTGTTATATGATGGAAAAACTGTTGTATTTTTATTGCATTTTATGCTTCGGGCATTGACTTCTAAGGCCCTAACTATTCAATCTGGTGGAACAACGGCCTAGGGTGAAGCCTAGGTTACCCGGAACGTAGAGTAACCATAACTTTTACACTGGTAGCAATTATTCGTTTTATACTATGGAAAAACTGTTCTATTTATTTTGTATTTAATGCTTCGGGCGTTGGCTTCTAAGGCCCTAACTGTTTGATCTGGTGGAGCAACGCCCTAGAGTGAAACCTAGGTTGCCCGGAACGTAGAAATGACCATAACTTTCACACTGGTTGCTATTATTCGTTTTATACGATGGAAAAACTGTTATATTTATATTGTATTTTATGCTCCTGGCGTTGACTTCTTAGGCCCTTACTATTCGATCTGGTGGAACAACGCCCGAGAGTGAAGCCTAGGTTGCATGGAACGTAGAATTGGCCATCACATTCAAAGTGGTTGCAATTATTCCTGATATATGATGGAAGCACTGTTGTATTTTTTTTGCATTTTATGGTTCGGGCGTTGACTTCTAAGGCCCTAACTGTTCAATCTATTGGAGCAACGCCCTAGGATGAAGCCCAGGTTGCTCGGAAAGTAGAAATGTCCATAAGATTCATACTGGTTGCAATTATTCGTTTTATACGATGGAAAAACTGTTGTATTTATATTGTATTTTATGCTTCTGGCGTTGACTTCTAAGGCACTAACTATTCGATCTGGTGGAGCAACGCAATAGAGTGAAGCCTAGGTTGCCCGGAACGTAGAATTGGCCATCACTTTCAAACTGGTTGCAATTATTCCTGTTATATGATGGAAACACTGTGGTATTTTTTTTCCATTTTATGGTTCGGGCGTTGACTTCTAAGGCCCTAACTATTCAATCTGTTGGAGCAACGCCCTAGGGTGAAGCCTAGCTTGCTCGGAAAGTAGAAATGACCATAAGTTTCATACTGGTTGCAATTATTCGTTTTATACGATGGAAAAACTGTTGTATTTATATGGTATTTTATGCTTCTGGCGTTGACTTCTAAGGCACTAACTATTGGATCTGGTGGAGCAACGCCCTAGAGTGAAGCCTATGTTGTCCGGAAGTTAGAATTGGCCATCACTTTCAAACTGGTTGCAATTATTCCTTTTATACGATGGAAAAACTGTTGTATTTATATTGTATTTTATGCTTCTGACCTTGACTTCTAAGGCACTAACTATTCGATCTGGTGGAGCGACGCCCTAGGGAGAAGCCTAGGTTGCCCGGAAAGTAGAAATGACGTTAACCTTCATACTGGTTGCAATTATTCGTTTTATACGATGGAAAAACTGTTGTATTTATATTGTATTTAATCATCTGGCGTTGACTTCTAAGGTACTAACTATTCGATCTAGTGGAGCAACGCCCTATAGTGAAGCCTATGTTGCCCGAACGTATAAATGACCATCACTTTCAAACTGGTTGCAATTATTCCTGTTATATGATGGAAAAACTGTTGTATTTTTGTTGCATTTTATGCTTCGGGCATTGACTTCTAAGGCCCTAACTATTCAATCTGTTGGAGCAACGCCCTAGGGTGAAGCCTAGGTTGCCTGGAACGTAGAATTGGCCATCACTCTCAAACTGGTTGCAATTATTCCTGATATATGATGGAAACACTGTTGTATTTTTTTTGCATTTTATGGTTCGGGCGTTGACTTCTAAGGCCCTAACCATTCAATCTGTTGGAGCAACGCCCTAGGGTGAAGCCTAGGTTGCTGGGAAAGTAGAAATGAGCATAAGTTTCATACTGGTTGCAATTATTCGTTTTATACGATGGAAAAACTCTTGTATTTATATTGTATTTTATGCTTCTGGCGTTGACTTCTAAGGCACTAACTATTCGATCTGGTGGAGCAACGCCCTAGAGTGAAGCCTAGGTTGCCCGGAACGTAGAATTGGCCATCACTTTCATACTGGTTGCAATTATTCCTGATATATGATGGAAACACTGTTGTATTTTTTTTGCATTTTATGGTTCGGGCGTTGACTTCTAAGGCCCTAACTGTTCAATCTGTTGGAGCAACGCCCTAGGGTGAAGCCTAGGTTGCTCGGAAAGTAGAAATGTCCATAAGTTTCATACTGGTTGCAATTATTCGTTTTATACGATGGAAAAACTGTTGTATTTATATTGTATTTTATGCATCTGGCGTTGACTTCTAAGGTACTAACTATTCGATCTAGTGGAGCAACGCCCTAGAGTGAAGCCTATGTTGCCCGGAACGTAGAAATGACCATCACTTTCAAACTGGTTGCAATTCTTCCTGTTATATGATGGAAAAACTGTTGTATTTTTATTGCATTTTATGCTTCGGGCATTGACTTCTAAGGCCCTAACTATTCAATCTGGTGGAACAACGGCCTAGGGTGAAGCCTAGGTTACCCGGAACGTAGAAATAACCATAACTTTTACACTGGTAGCAATTATTCGTTTTATACTATGGAAAAACTGTTCTATTCATTTTGTATTTAATGCTTCGGGCGTTGGCTTCTAAGGCCCTAACTGTTTGATCTGGTGGAGCAACGCCCTAGAGTGAAACCTAGGTTGCCCGGAACGTAGAAATGACCATAACTTTCACACTGGTTGCTATTATTCGTTTTATACGATGGAAAAACTGTTATATTTATATTGTATTTTATGCTCCTGGCGTTGACTTCTTAGGCCCTTACTATTCGATCTGGTGGAACAACGCCCGAGAGTGAAGCCTAGGTTGCATGGAACGTAGAATTGGCCATCACATTCAAAGTGGTTGCAATTATTCCTGATATATGATGGAAGCACTGTTGTATTTTTTTTGCATTTTATGGTTCGGGCGTTGACTTCTAAGGCCCTAACTGTTCAATCTGTTGGAGCAACGCCCTAGGATGAAGCCCAGGTTGCTCGGAAAGTAGAAATGTCCATAAGATTCATACTGGTTGCAATTATTCGTTTTATACGATGGAAAAACTGTTGTATTTATATTGTATTTTATGCTTCTGGCGTTGACTTCTAAGGCACTAACTATTCGATCTGGTGGAGCAACGCAATAGAGTGAAGCCTAGGTTGCCCGGAACGTAGAATTGGCCATCTCTTTCAAACTGGTTGCAATTATTCCTGTTATATGATGGAAACACTGTGGTATTTTTTTTCCATTTTATGGTTCGGGCGTTGACTTCTAAGGCCCTAACTATTCAATCTGTTGGAGCAACGCCCTAGGGTGAAGCCTAGCTTGCTCGGAAAGTAGAAATGACCATAAGTTTCATACTGGTTGCAATTATTCGTTTTATACGATGGAAAAACTGTTGTATTTATATGGTATTTTATGCTTCTGGCGTTGACTTCTAAGGCACTAACTATTGGATCTGGTGGAGCAACGCCCTAGAGTGAAGCCTATGTTGTCCGGAAGTTAGAATTGGCCATCACTTTCAAACTGGTTGCAATTATTCCTTTTATACGATGGAAAAACTGTTGTATTTATATTGTATTTTATGCTTCTGACCTTGACTTCTAAGGCACTAACTATTCGATCTGGTGGAGCGACGCCCTAGGGAGAAGCCTAGGTTGCCCGGAAAGTAGAAATGACGTTAACCTTCATACTGGTTGCAATTATTCGTTTTATACGATGGAAAAACTGTTGTATTTATATTGTATTTAATCATCTGGCGTTGACTTCTAAGGTACTAACTATTCGATCTAGTGGAGCAACGCCCTATAGTGAAGCCTATGTTGCCCGAACGTATAAATGACCATCACTTTCAAACTGGTTGCAATTATTCCTGTTATATGATGGAAAAACTGTTGTATTTTTGTTGCATTTTATGCTTCGGGCATTGACTTCTAAGGCCCTAACCATTCAATCTGTTGGAGCAACCCCCTAGGGTGAAGCCTAGGTTGCTGGGAAAGTAGAAATGAGCATAAGTTTCATACTGGTTGCAATTATTCGTTTTATACGATGGAAAAACTCTTGTATTTATATTGTATTTTATGCTTCTGGCGTTGACTTCTAAGGCACTAACTATTCGATCTGGTGGAGCAACGCAATAGAGTGAAGCCTAGGTTGCCCGGAACGTAGAATTGGCCATCACTTTCAAACTGGTTGCAATTATTCCTGTTATATGATGGAAACACTGTGGTATTTTTTTTCCATTTTATGGTTCGGGCGTTGACTTCTAAGGCCCTAACTATTCAATCTGTTGGAGCAACGCCCTAGGGTGAAGCCTAGCTTGCTCGGAAAGTAGAAATGACCATAAGTTTCATACTGGTTGCAATTATTCGTTTTATACGATGGAAAAACTGTTGTATTTATATGGTATTTTATGCTTCTGGCGTTGACTTCTAAGGCACTAACTATTGGATCTGGTGGAGCAACGCCCTAGAGTGAAGCCTATGTTGTCCGGAAGTTAGAATTGGCCATCACTTTCAAACTGGTTGCAATTATTCCTTTTATACGATGGAAAAACTGTTGTATTTAATTGTATTTTATGCTTCTGACCTTGACTTCTAAGGCACTAACTATTCGATCTGGTGGAGCGACGCCCTAGGGAGAAGCCTAGGTTGCCCGGAAAGTAGAAATGACGTTAACCTTCATACTGGTTGCAATTATTCGTTTTATACGATGGAAAAACTGTTGTATTTATATTGTATTTAATCATCTGGCGTTGACTTCTAAGGTACTAACTATTCGATCTAGTGGAGCAACGCCCTATAGTGAAGCCTATGTTGCCCGAACGTATAAATGACCATCACTTTCAAACTGGTTGCAATTATTCCTGTTATATGATGGAAAAACTGTTGTATTTTTGTTGCATTTTATGCTTCGGGCATTGACTTCTAAGGCCCTAACCATTCAATCTGTTGGAGCAACCCCCTAGGGTGAAGCCTAGGTTGCTGGGAAAGTAGAAATGAGCATAAGTTTCATACTGGTTGCAATTATTCGTTTTATACGATGGAAAAACTCTTGTATTTATATTGTATTTTATGCTTCTGGCGTTGAATTCTAAGGCACTAACTGTTCAATCTGTTGGAACAACGCCCTAGGGTGAAGCCTAGGTTGCTCGGAAAGTAGAAATGTCCATAAGTTTCATACTGGTTGCAATTATTCGTTTTATACGATGGAAAAACTGTTGTATTTATATTGTATTTTATGCATCTGACGTTGACTTCTAAGGTACTAACTATTCGATCTAGTGGAGCAACGCCCTAGAGTGAAGCCTATGTTGCCCGGAACGTAGAAATGACCATCACTTTCAAACTGGTTGCAATTCTTCCTGTTATATGATGGAAAAACTGTTGTATTTTTATTGCATTTTATGCTTCGGGCATTGACTTCTAAGGCCCTAACTATTCAATCTGGTGGAACAATGGCCTAGGGTGAAGCCTACGTTGCCCGGAACGTAGAAATAACCATAACTTTTACACTGGTAGCAATTATTCGTTTTATACTATGGAAAAACTGTTCTAATTATTTTGTATTTAATGCTTCGGGCGTTGGCTTCTAAGGCCCTAACTGTTTGATCTGGTGGAGCAACGCCCTAGAGTGAAACCTAGGTTGCCCGGAACGTAGAAATGACCATCACTTTCAAACTGGTTGCAATTATTCCTGTTATATGATGGAAAAACTGTTGTATTTTTGTTGCATTTTATGCTTCGGGCATTGACTTCTAAGGCCCTAACTATTCAATCTGTTGGAGCAACGCCCTAGGGTGAAGCCTAGCTTGCTCGGAAAGTAGAAATGACCATAAGTTTCAAACTGGTTGCAATTATTCCTGATATATGATGGAAACACTGCTGTATTTTTTTTGCATTTTATGCTTCGGGCGTTGACTTCTAAGGCCCTAACTATTCAATCTGTTGGAGCAACGCCCTAGGGTGAAGCCTAGGTTGCTCGGAAAGTAGAAATGACCATAAGTTTCATACTGGTTGCATTTATTCGTTTTATACGATGGAAAAACTGTTGTATTTATATTGTATTTTATGCTTCTGGCGTTGACTTCTAAGGCACTAACTATTCGATCTGGTGGAGCAACGCCCTAGAGTGAAGCCTAGGTTGCCCGGAACGTAGAATTGGCCATCACTTTCAAACTGGTTGCAATTATTCCTTATATATGATGGAAACACAGTTGTATTTTTTTTGCATTTTATGGTTCGGGCGTTGACTTCTAAGGCCCTAACTGTTCAATCTGTTGGAACAACTCCCTAGGGTGAAGCCTAGGTTGCTCGGAAAGTAGAAATGTCCATAAGTTTCATACTGGTTGCAATTATTCGTTTTATACGATGGAAAAACTGTTGTATTTATATTGTATTTTATGCATCTGGCGTTGACTTCTAAGGTACTAACTATTCGATCTAGTGGAGCAACGCCCTAGAGTGAAGCCTATGTTGCCCGGAACGTAGAAATGACCATCACTTTCAAACTGGTTGCAATTCTTCCTGTTATATGATGGAAAAACTGTTGTATTTTTGTTGCATTTTATGCTTCGGGCATTGACTTCTAAGGCCCTAACTATTCAATCTGTTGGAGCAACGCCCTAGGGTGAAGCCTAGGTTGCTGGGAAAGTAGAAATGAACATAAGTTTCATACTGGTTGCAATTATTCGTTTTATACGATGGAAAAACTCTTGTATTTATATTGTATTTTATGCTTCTGCCGTTGACTTCTAAGGTACTAACTATTCGATCTAGTGGAGCAACGCACTAGAGTGAAGCCTATGTTGCCCGGAACGTAGAAATGACCATCACTTTCAAACTGGTTGCAATCCTTCCTGTTATATGATGGAAAAACTGTTGTATTTTTATTGCATTTTATGCTTCGGGCATTGACTTCTAAGGCCCTAACTATTCAATCTGGTGGAACAACGGCCTAGGGTGATGCCTAGGTTGCCCGGAACGTAGAAATAGCCATAACTTTTACACTGGTAGCAATTATTCGTTTTATACTATGGAAAAACTGTTCTATTTATTTTGTATTTAATGCTTCGGCCGTTGGCTTCTAAGGCCCTAACTGTTTGATCTGGTGGAGCAACGCCCTAGAGTGAAACCTAGGTTGCCCGGAACGTAGAAATGACCATAACTTTCACACTGGTTGCTATTATTCGTTTTATACGATGGAAAAACTGTTATATTTATATTGTATTTTATGCTTCTGGCGTTCACTTCTTAGGCCCTTACTATTCGATCTGGTGGAACAACGCCCGAGAGTGAAGCCTAGGTTGCCTGGAACGTAGAATTGGCCATCACATTCAAAGTGGTTGCAATTATTCCTGATATATGATGGAAACACTGGTGTATTTTTTTTGCATTTTATGGTTCGGGCGTTGACTTCTAAGGCCCTAACTGTTCAATCTATTGGAGCAACGCCCTAGGGTGAAGCCCAGGTTGCTCGGAAAGTAGAAATGTCCATAAGATTCATACTGGTTGCAATTATTCGTTTTATACGATGGAAAAACTGTTGTATTTATATCGTATTTTATGCTTCTGGCGTTGACTTCTAAGGCACTAACTATTCGATCTGGTGGAGCAACGCAATAGAGTGATGCCTAGGTTGCCCGGAACGTAGAATTGGCCATCAATTTCAAACTGGTTGCAATTATACCTGTTACATGATGGAAACACTGCTTTATTTTTTTTGCATTTTATGGTTCGGTCGTTGACTTCTAAGGCCCTAACTATTCAATCCGTTGGAGCAACGCCCTAGGGTGAAGCCTAGGTTGCTCGGAAAGTAGAAATGACCATAAGTTTCATACTGGTTGCAATTATTCGTTTTATACGATGGAAAAACTGTTGTATTTATATTGTATTTTATGCATCTGGCGTTGACTTCTAAGGTACTAACTATTCGATCTAGTGGAGCAACGCCCTAGAGTGAAGCCTATGTTGCCCGGAACGTAGAAATGACCATCACTTTCAAACTGGTTGCAATCCTTCCTGTTATATGATGGAAAAACTGTTGTATTTTTATTGCATTTTATGCTTCGGGCATTGACTTCTAAGGCCCTAACTATTCAATCTGGTGGAACAACGGCCTAGGGTGAAGCCTAGGTTGCCCGGAACGTAGAAATAACCATAACTTTCACACTGGTTGCTATTATTCGTTTTATACGATGGAAAAACTGTTATATTTATATTGTATTTTATGCATCTGGCGTTGACTTCTTAGGCCCTTACTATTCGATCTGGTGGAGCAACGCCCTAGAGTGAAACCTAGGTTGCCCGGAACGTAGAAACGACCATAACATTCACACAGGTTGCTATTATTCGTTTTATACGATGGAAAAACTGTTATATTTATATTGTATTTTATGCTTCTGGCGTTGACTTCTTAGGCCCTTACTATTCGATCTGGTGGAACAACGCCCGAGAGTGAAGCCTAGGTTGCCCGGAACGTAGAATTGGCCATCACTTTCAAACTGGTTGCAATTATTCCTTATATATGATGGAAACACAGTTGTATTTTTTTTGCATTTTATGGTTCGGGCGTTGACTTCTAAGGCCCTAACTGTTCAATCTGTTGGAACAACTCCCTAGGGTGAAGCCTAGGTTGCTCGGAAAGTAGAAATGTCCATAAGTTTCATACTGGTTGCAATTATTCGTTTTATACGATGGAAAAACTGTTGTATTTATATTGTATTTTATGCATCTGGCGTTGACTTCTAAGGTACTAACTATTCGATCTAGTGGAGCAACGCCCTAGAGTGAAGCCTATGTTGCCCGGAACGTAGAAATGACCATCACTTTCAAACTGGTTGCAATTCTTCCTGTTATATGATGGAAAAACTGTTGTATTTTTGTTGCATTTTATGCTTCGGGCATTGACTTCTAAGGCCCTAACTATTCAATCTGTTGGAGCAACGCCCTAGGGTGAAGCCTAGGTTGCTGGGAAAGTAGAAATGAACATAAGTTTCATACTGGTTGCAATTATTCGTTTTATACGATGGAAAAACTCTTGTATTTATATTGTATTTTATGCTTCTGCCGTTGACTTCTAAGGTACTAACTATTCGATCTAGTGGAGCAACGCACTAGAGTGAAGCCTATGTTGCCCGGAACGTAGAAATGACCATCACTTTCAAACTGGTTGCAATCCTTCCTGTTATATGATGGAAAAACTGTTGTATTTTTATTGCATTTTATGCTTCGGGCATTGACTTCTAAGGCCCTAACTATTCAATCTGGTGGAACAACGGCCTAGGGTGATGCCTAGGTTGCCCGGAACGTAGAAATAGCCATAACTTTTACACTGGTAGCAATTATTCGTTTTATACTATGGAAAAACTGTTCTATTTATTTTGTATTTAATGCTTCGGCCGTTGGCTTCTAAGGCCCTAACTGTTTGATCTGGTGGAGCAACGCCCTAGAGTGAAACCTAGGTTGCCCGGAACGTAGAAATGACCATAACTTTCACACTGGTTGCTATTATTCGTTTTATACGATGGAAAAACTGTTATATTTATATTGTATTTTATGCTTCTGGCGTTCACTTCTTAGGCCCTTACTATTCGATCTGGTGGAACAACGCCCGAGAGTGAAGCCTAGGTTGCCTGGAACGTAGAATTGGCCATCACATTCAAAGTGGTTGCAATTATTCCTGATATATGATGGAAACACTGGTGTATTTTTTTTGCATTTTATGGTTCGGGCGTTGACTTCTAAGGCCCTAACTGTTCAATCTATTGGAGCAACGCCCTAGGGTGAAGCCCAGGTTGCTCGGAAAGTAGAAATGTCCATAAGATTCATACTGGTTGCAATTATTCGTTTTATACGATGGAAAAACTGTTGTATTTATATCGTATTTTATGCTTCTGGCGTTGACTTCTAAGGCACTAACTATTCGATCTGGTGGAGCAACGCAATAGAGTGATGCCTAGGTTGCCCGGAACGTAGAATTGGCCATCAATTTCAAACTGGTTGCAATTATACCTGTTACATGATGGAAACACTGCTTTATTTTTTTTGCATTTTATGGTTCGGTCGTTGACTTCTAAGGCCCTAACTATTCAATCCGTTGGAGCAACGCCCTAGGGTGAAGCCTAGGTTGCTCGGAAAGTAGAAATGACCATAAGTTTCATACTGGTTGCAATTATTCGTTTTATACGATGGAAAAACTGTTGTATTTATATTGTATTTTATGCATCTGGCGTTGACTTCTAAGGTACTAACTATTCGATCTAGTGGAGCAACGCCCTAGAGTGAAGCCTATGTTGCCCGGAACGTAGAAATGACCATCACTTTCAAACTGGTTGCAATCCTTCCTGTTATATGATGGAAAAACTGTTGTATTTTTATTGCATTTTATGCTTCGGGCATTGACTTCTAAGGCCCTAACTATTCAATCTGGTGGAACAACGGCCTAGGGTGAAGCCTAGGTTGCGCGGAACGTAGAAATAACCATAACTTTCACACTGGTTGCTATTATTCGTTTTATACGATGGAAAAACTGTTATATTTATATTGTATTTTATGCATCTGGCGTTGACTTCTTAGGCCCTTACTATTCGATCTGGTGGAGCAACGCCCTAGAGTGAAACCTAGGTTGCCCGGAACGTAGAAACGACCATAACATTCACACAGGTTGCTATTATTCGTTTTATACGATGGAAAAACTGTTATATTTATATTGTATTTTATGCTTCTGGCGTTGACTTCTTAGGCCCTTACTATTCGATCTGGTGGAACAACGCCCGAGAGTGAAGCCTAGGTTGCCTGGAACGTAGAATTGGCCAACACATTCAAAGTGGTTGCAATTATTCCTGATATATGATGGAAACACTCTTGTATTTTTTTTGCATTTTATGGTTCGGGCGTTGACTTCTAAGGCCCTAACTATTCAACTCCGTTGGAGCAACGCCCTAGGGTGAAGCCTAGGTTGCTCGGAAAGTAGAAATGACCATAAGTTTCATACTGGTTGCAATTATTCGTTATATACGATGGAAAAACTGTTGTATTTATATTGTATTTTATGCATCTGGCGTTGACTTCTAAGGTACTAACTATTCGATCTAGTGGAGCAACGCCCTAGAGTGAAGCCTATGTTAACCGGAACGTAGAAATGACCATCACTTTCAAACTGGTTGCAATTCTTCCTGTTATATGATGGAAAAACTGTTGTATTTTTATTGCATTTTATGCTTCGGGCATTGACTTCTAAGGCCCTAACTATTCAATCTGGTGGAACAACGGCCTAGGGTGAAGCCTAGGTTGCCCGGAACGTAGAAATAACCATAACTTTTACACTGGTAGCAATTGTTCGTTTTATACTATGGAAAAACTGTTCTATTTATGTTGTATTTAATGCTTCGGCCGTTGGCTTCTAAGGCCCTAACTGTTTGTTCTGGTGCAGCAACGCCCTAGAGTGAAACCTAGGTTGCCCGGAACGTAGAAATGACCATAACTTTCACACTGGTTGCTATTATTCGTTTTATACGATGGAAAAACTGTTATATTTATATTGTATGTTATGCTTCTGGCGTTGACTTCTTAGGCCCTTACTATTCGATCTGGTGGAACAACGCCCGAGAGTGAAGCCTAGGTTGCCTGGAACGTAGAATTGGCCAACACATTCAAAGTGGTTGCAATTATTCCTGATATATGATGGAAACACTGTTGTATTTTTTTTGCATTTTGTGGTACGGGCGTTGACCTCTAAGGCCCTAACTAATCAATCTGTTGGAGCAGCGGCCTAGGGTGAAGCCCAGGTTGCTCGGAAAGTAGAAATGACCATAAGTTTCATACTGGTTGCATTTATTCGTTTCATACGATGGAAAAACTGTTGTATTTATATTGTATTTTATGCTTCTGGCGTTGACTTCTAAGGCACTAACTATTCGATCTGGTGGAGCAACGCCCTAGAGTGAAGCCTAGGTTGCCCGGAACGTAGAAATGACCATAACTTTCACACTGGTTGCTATTATTCGTTTTATACGATGGAAAAACTGTTATATTTATATTGTATTTTATGCTTCTGGCGTTGACTTCTTAGGCCCTTACTATTCGATCTGGTGGAACAACGCCCGAGAGTGAAGCCTAGGTTGCCTGGAACGTAGAATTGGCCATCACATTCAAAGTGGTTGCAATTATTCCTGATATATGATGGAAACACTGTTGTATTTTTTTTGCATTTTATGGTTCGGGCGTTGACTTCTAAGGCCCTAACTGTTCAATCTGTTGGAGCAACGCCCTAGGGTGAAGCCCAGGTTGCTCGGAAAGTAGAAATGTCCATAAGATTCATACTGGTTGCAATTATTCGTTTTATACGATGGAAAAACTGTTGTATTTATATCGTATTTTATGCTTCTGGCGTTGACTTCTAAGGCACTAACTATTCGATCTGGTGGAGCAACGCCCTAGAGTGAAGCCTAGGTTGCACGGAACGTAGACATGACCATAAATTTCACACTGGTTGCATTATTCGCTTTATGCAATGGAAAAACTGTTCTATTTATATTGTATTTTCTGCTTCTGGCGTTGAATTCTAAGTCCCTAACTATTCGATCTGGTGGAGTAACGCCATACACTGAAGCCTAGGTAGCCCGGAACGTAGAAATGACCATAAGTTTCATACTGGTTGCAATTATTCGTTTTATACGATGGAAAAACTGTTGTATTTATATTGTATTTTATGCATCTGGCGTTGACTTCTAAGGTACTAACTATTCGATCTAGTGGAGCAACGCCCTAGAGTGAAGCCTATGTTAACCGGAACGTGGAAATGACCATCACTTTCAAACTGGTTGCAATTCTTCCTGTTATATGATGGAAAAACTGTTGTATTTTTATTGCATTTTATGCTTCGGGCATTGACTTCTAAGGCCCTAACTATTCAATCTGGTGGAACAACGGCCTAGGGTGAAGCCTAGGTTGCCCGGAACGTAGAAATAACCATAACTTTTACACTGGTAGCAATTGTTCGTTTTATACTATGGAAAAACTGTTCTATTTATTTTGTATTTAATGCTTCGGCCGTTGGCTTCTAAGGCCCTAACTGTTTGATCTGGGGGAGCAACGCCCTAGAGTGAAACCTAGATTGCCCGGAACGTAGAAATGACCATAACTTTCACACTGGTTGCTATTATTCGTTTTATACGATGGAAAAACTGTTATATTTATATTGTATTTTATGCTTCTGGCGTTGACTTCTTAGGCCCTTACTATTCGATCTGGTGGAACAACGCCCGAGAGTGAAGCCTAGGTTGCCTGGAACGTAGAATTGGCGTTAAACATTCAAAGTGGTTGCAATTATTCCTGATATATGATGGAAACACTGTTGTATTTTTTTTGCATTTTATGGTTCGGGCGTTGACTTCTAAGGCCCTAACTGTTCAATCTGTTGGAGCAACGCCCGAGGGTGAAGCCCAGGTTGCTCGGAAAGTAGAAATGTCCATAAGATTCATACTGGTTTCAATTATTCGTTTTATACGATGGAAAAACTGTTGTATTTATATCGTATTTTATGCTTCTGGCGTTGACTTCTAAGGCACTAACTATTCGATCTGGTGGAGCAACGCAATAGAGTGATGCCTAGGTTGCCCGGAACGTAGAATTGGCCATCAATTTCAAACTGGTTGCAATTATACCTGTTACATGATGGAAACACTGCTTTATTTTTTTTGCATTTTATGGTTCGGTCGTTGACTTCGAAGGCCCTAACTATTCAATCCGTTGGAGCAACGCCCTAGGGTGAAGCCTAGGTTGCTCGGAAAGTAGAAATGACCATAAGCTTCATACTGGTTGCAATTATTCGTTTTATACGATGGAAAAACTGTTGTATTTATATTGTATTTTATGCATCTGGCGTTGACTTCTAAGGTACTAACTATTCGATCTAGTGGAGCAACGCCCTAGAGTGAAGCCTATGTTGCCCGGAACGTAGAAATGACCATCACTTTCAAACTGGTTGCAATCCTTCCTGTTATATGATGGAAAAACTGTTGTATTTTTATTGCATTTTATGCTTCGGGCATTGACTTCTAATGCCCTAACTATTCAATCTGGTGGAACAACGGCCTAGGGTGAAGCCTAGGTTGCCCGGAACGTAGAAATGACCATAACTTTCACACTGGTTGCTATTATTCGTTTTATACGATGGAAAAACTGTTATATTTATATTGTATTTTATGCATCTGGCGTTGACTTCTTAGGCCCTTACTATTCGATCTGGTGGAACAACGCCCGAGAGTGAAGCCTAGGTTGCCTGGAACGTAGAATTGGCCAACACATTCAAAGTGGTTGCAATTATTCCTGATATATGATGGAAACACTGTTGTATTTTTTTTGCATTTTATGGTTCGGGCGTTGACTTCTGAGGCCCTAACTATTCAACCTGTTGGAGCAACGGCCTAGGGTGAAGCCCAGGTTGCTCGGAAAGTAGAAATGACCATAAGTTTCATACTGGTTGCAATTATTCGTTTTATACGATGGAAAAACTGTTGTATTTATATTGTATTTTATGCATATGGCGTTGACTTCTAAGGTACTAACTATTCGTTCTAGTGGAGCAACGCCCTAGAGTGAAGCCTACGTTGCCCGGAACGTAGAAATGACCATCACTTTCAAACTGGTTGCAATTCTTCCTGTTATATGATGGAAAAGCTGTTGTATTTTTATTGCATTTTATGCTTCGGGCATTGACTTCTAAGGCCCTAACTATTCAATCTGGTGGAACAACGGCCTAGGGTGAAGCCTAGGTTGCCCGGAACGTAGAACTAACCATAACTTTTACACTGGTAGCAATTATTCGTTTTATACTATGGAAAAACTGTTCTATTTATTTTGTATTTAATGCTTCGGGCTTTGGCTTCTAAGGCCCTAACTGTTTGATCTGGTGGAGCAACGCCCTAGAGTGAAACCTAGGTTGCCCGGAACGTAGAAATGACCATAACTTTCACACTGGTTGCTATTATTCGTTTTATACGATGGAAAAACTGTTATATTTATATTGTATTTTATGCTTCTGGCGTTGACTTCTTAGGCCCTTAGTATTCGATCTGGTGGAACAACGCCGAAGAGTGAAGCCTAGGTTGCCTGGAACGTAGAATTGGCCATCACATTCAAAGTGGTTGCAATTATTCCTGATATATGATGGAAACACTGTTGTATTTTTTTTGCATTTTGTGGTTCGGGCGTTGACTTCTAAGGCCCTAACTGTTCAATCTGTTGGAGCAACGCCCTAGGGTGAAGCCCAGGTTGCTCGGAAAGTAGAAATGTCCATAAGATTCATACTGGTTGTAATTATTCGTTTCATTCGATGGAAAAACTGTTGTATTTATATCGTATTTTATGCTTCTGGCGTTGACTTCTAAGGCACTAACTATTCGATCTGGTGGAGCAACGCAATAGAGTGATGCCTATGTTGCCCGGAACGTAGAAATGACCATCACTTTCAAACTGGTTGCAATCCTTCCTGTTATATGATGGAAAAACTGTTGTATTTTTATTACATTTTATGCTTCGGGCGTTGACTTCTTAGGCCCTTACTATTCGATCTGGTGGAACAACGCCCGAGAGTGAAGCCTAGGTTGCCTGGAACGTAGAATTGGCCATCACATTCAAAGTGGTTGCAATGATTCCTGATATATGATGGAAACACTGTGGTACTTTTTTTGCATTTTATGGTTCAGGCGTTGACTTCTAAGGCCCTAACTATTCAATCTGTTGGAGCAACTGCCTAGGGTGAAGCCCAGGTTGCTCGGAAAGTAGAAATGACCATAAGTTTCATACTGGTTGCAATTATTCGTTTTATACGATGGAAAAACTGTTGTATTTATATTGTATTTTATGCTTCTGGCGTTGACTTCTAAGGCACTAACTATTCGATCTGTTGGAGCAACGCCCTAGAGTGAAGCCTAGGTTGCCCGGAACGTAGAATTGGCCATCACATTCAAAGTGGTTGCAATTATTCCTGATATATGATGGAAACACTGTGGTACTTTTTTTGCATTTTATGGTTCAGGCGTTGACTTCTAAGGCCCTAACTATTCAATCTGTTGGAGCAACGACCTAGGGTGAAGCCTAGCTTGCTCGGAAAGTAGAAATGACCATATGTTTCATACTGGTTGCAATTATTCGTTTTATACGATGGACAAGCTGTTGTATTTATATCGTATTTTATGCTTCTGGCGTTGACTTTTTAGGCCGTAACTATTCGGTCTGGTGGAGCAACGCCCTGGAGTGAAACCTAGGTTGCCCGGAACGTAGAATTGGCCATCACATTCAAACTGGTTGCAATTATTCCAGATATATGATGGGAACACTGTTGTATTTTTTTTGCATTTTAAGGTTCGGGCGTTGACTTCTAAGGCCCTAACTATTCAATCTATTGGAGCAACGCCCTAGGGTGAAGCCTAGGTTGCTCGGAAAGTAGAAATGACCATAAGTTTCATACTGGTTGCAATTATTCGTTTTATACGATGGAAAAGCTGTTGTATTTATATCGTATTTTATGCTTCTGGCGTTGACTTCTTAGGCCGTAACTATTCGGTCTGGTGGAGCAACGCCCTGGAGTGAAACCTAGGTTGCCCGGAACGTAGAATTGGCCATCACTTTCAAACTGGTTGCAATTATTCCTTATATATGATGGAAACACTGTTGTATTTTTTTTGCATTTTATGGTTCGGGCGTTGACTTCTAAGGACCTAACTATTCAATCTGTTCGAGCAACGCCCTAGGGTGAAGCCTAGGTTGCTCGGAAAGTAGAAATGTCCATAAGTTTCTTACTGGTTGCAGTTATTCGTTTTATACGATGGAAAAACTGTTGTATTTATATTGTATTTTATGCTTCTGGCGTTGACTTCCAAGTCACTAACTATTCGATCTGGTGGAGCAACGCCCTAGAGTGAAGCCTAGGTTGCCCGGAACGTAGAATTGGCCATCACTTTCAAACTGGTTGCAATTATTCCTTATATATGATGGAAACACTGTTGTATTTTTTTTGCATTTTATGGTTCGGGCGTTGACTTCTAAGGCCCTAACTATTCAATCTGTTGGAGCAACGCCCTAGGGTGAAGCCTACGTTGCTCGGAAAGTAGAAATGTCCATAAGTTTCATACTGGTTGCAATTATTCGTTTTATACGATGGAAAAACTGTTGTATTTCTTTTGTATTTTATACATCTGGCGTTGACTTCTAAGGTACTAACTATTCGATCTAGTGGAGCAACTCCCTAGAGTGAAGCCTATGTTGCCCGGAACGTAGAAATGACCATCACTTTCAAACTGGTTGCAATTCTTCCTGTTATATGATGGAAAAACTGTTGTATTTTTATTGCATTTTATGCTTCGGGCATTGACTTCTAAGGCCCTAACTATTCAATCTGGTGGAACAACGGCCTAGGGTGAAGCCTAGGTTGCCCGGAACGTAGAAATAACCATAACTTTTACACTGGTAGCAATTATTCGTTTTATACTATGGAAAAACTGGTATATTTATATTGTATTTTATGCTTCTGGCGTTGACTTCTTAGGCCCTTACTATTCGATCTGGTGGAGCAACGCCCTAGAGTGAAGCCTAGGTTGCCTGGAACGTAGAATTGGCCATCACGTTCAAAGTGGTTGCAATTATTCCTGATATATTATGGAAACACTGTGGTACTTTTTTTGCATTTTATGGTCCGGGCGTTGACTTCTAAGGCCCTAACTATTCAATCTGTTGGAGCAACGGCCTAGGGTGAAGCCCAGGTTGCTCGGAAAGTAGAAATGACCATAAGTTTCATACTGGTTGCAATTATTCGTTTTATACGATGGAAAAACTGTTGTATTTATATTGTATTTTATGCTTCTGGCGTTGACTTCTAAGGCACTAACTATTCGGTCTGGTGGAGCAACGCCCTGGAGTGAAACCTAGGTTGCCCGGAACGTAGAATTGGCCATCACTTTCAAACTGGTTGCAATTATTCCTTATATATGATGGAAACACTGTTGTATTTTTTTTGCATTTTATGGTTCGGGCGTTGACTTCTAAGGCCCTAACTATTCAATCTGTTGGAGCAACGACCTAGGGTGAAGCCTAGCTTGCTCGGAAAGTAGAAATGACCATAAGTTTCATACTGGTTGCAATTATTCGTTTTATACGATGGACAAGCTGTTGTATTTATATCGTATATTATGCTTCTGGCGTTGACTTTTTAGGCAGTAACTATTCGGTATGGTGGAGCAACGCCCTGGAGTGAAACCTAGGTTGACCGGAACGTAGAATTGGCCATCACTTTCAAACTGGTTGCAATTATTCCAGATATATGATGGAAACACTGTTGTATTTTCATTGCATTTTATGCTTCGGGCGTTGACTTCTAAGGCCCTAACTATTCAATCTGTTGGAGCAGCGGCCTAGGGTGAAGCCTAGGTTGCTCGGAAAGTAGAAATGAATATAAGTTTCATACTGATTGCAATTATTCGTTTTATACGATGGAAAAGCTGTTGTATTTATATCGTATTTTATGCTTCTGGCGTTGACTTCTTAGGCCGTAACTATTCGGTCTGGTGGAGCAACGCCCTGGAGTGAAACCTAGTTTGCCCGGAACGTGGAATTGGCCATCACTTTCAAACTGGTTGCAATTATTCCTTATATATGATGGAAACACTGTTGTATTTTTTTTGCATTTTATGGTTCGGGCGTTGACTTCTAAGGCCCTAACTATTCAATCTGTTGGAGCAACGCCCTAGGGTGAAGCCTAGGTTGCTCGGAAAGTAGAAATGTCCATAAGTTTCATACTGGTTGCAATTATTCGTTTTATACGATGGAAAAACTGTTGTATTTCTTTTGTATTTTATACATCTGGCGTTGACTTCTAAGGTACTAACTATTCGATCTAGTGGAGCAACTCCCTAGAGTGAAGCCTATGTTGCCCGGAACGTAGAAATGACCATCACTTTCAAACTGGTTGCAATTCTTCCTGTTATATGATGGAAAAACTGTTGTATTTTTATTGCATTTTATGCTTCGGGCATTGACTTCTAAGGCCCTAACTATTCAATCTGGTGGAACAACGGCCTAGGGTGAAGCCTAGGTTGCCCGGAACGTAGAAATAACCATAACTTTTACACTGGTAGCAATTATTCGTTTTATACTATGGAAAAACTGGTATATTTATATTGTATTTTATGCTTCTGGCGTTGACTTCTTAGGCCCTTACTATTCGATCTGGTGGAGCAACGCCCTAGAGTGAAGCCTAGGTTGCCTGGAACGTAGAATTGGCCATCACGTTCAAAGTGGTTGCAATTATTCCTGATATATTATGGAAACACTGTGGTACTTTTTTTGCATTTTATGGTCCGGGCGTTGACTTCTAAGGCCCTAACTATTCAATCTGTTGGAGCAACGGCCTAGGGTGAAGCCCAGGTTGCTCGGAAAGTAGAAATGACCATAAGTTTCATACTGGTTGCAATTATTCGTTTTATACGATGGAAAAGCTGTTGTATTTATATCGTATTTTATGCTTCTGGCGTTGACTTCTTAGGCCGTAACTATTCGGTCTGGTGGAGCAACGCCCTGGAGTGAAACCTAGTTTGCCCGGAACGTGGAATTGGCCATCACTTTCAAACTGGTTGCAATTATTCCTGATATATGATGGAAACGCTGTTGTATTTTTTTTGCATTTTATGGTTCGGGCGTTGACTTCAAAGGCCCTAACTATTCAATCTGTTGGAGCAACGACCTAGGGTGAAGCCTAGCTTGCTCGGAAAGTAGAAATGACCATATGTTTCATACTGGTTGCAATTATTCGTTTTATACGATGGACAAGCTGTTGTATTTATATCGTATTTTATGCTTCTGGCGTTGACTTTTTAGGCCGTAACTATTCGGTCTGGTGGAGCAACGCCCTGGAGTGAAACCTAGGTTGCCCGGAACGTAGAATTGGCCATCACATTCAAACTGGTTGCAATTATTCCAGATATATGATGGGAACACTGTTGTATTTTTTTTGCATTTTAAGGTTCGGGCGTTGACTTCTAAGGCCCTAACTATTCAATCTATTGGAGCAACGCCCTAGGGTGAAGCCTAGGTTGCTCGGAAAGTAGAAATGACCATAAGTTTCATACTGGTTGCAATTATTCGTTTTATACGATGGAAAAGCTGTTGTATTTATATCGTATTTTATGCTTCTGGCGTTGACTTCTTAGGCCGTAACTATTCGGTCTGGTGGAGCAACGCCCTGGAGTGAAACCTAGGTTGCCCGGAACGTAGAATTGGCCATCACTTTCAAACTGGTTGCAATTATTCCTTATATATGATGGAAACACTGTTGTATTTTTTTTGCATTTTATGGTTCGGGCGTTGACTTCTAAGGCCCTAACTATTCAATCTGTTCGAGCAACGCCCTAGGGTGAAGCCTAGGTTGCTCGGAAAGTAGAAATGTCCATAAGTTTCTTACTGGTTGCAGTTATTCGTTTTATACGATGGAAAAACTGTTGTATTTATATTGTATTTTATGCTTCTGGCGTTGACTTCCAAGTCACTAACTATTCGATCTGGTGGAGCAACGCCCTAGAGTGAAGCCTAGGTTGCCCGGAACGTAGAATTGGCCATCACTTTCAAACTGGTTGCAATTATTCCTTATATATGATGGAAACACTGTTGTATTTTTTTTGCATTTTATGGTTCGGGCGTTGACTTCTAAGGCCCTAACTATTCAATCTGTTGGAGCAACGCCCTAGGGTGAAGCCTACGTTGCTCGGAAAGTAGAAATGTCCATAAGTTTCATACTGGTTGCAATTATTCGTTTTATACGATGGAAAAACTGTTGTATTTCTTTTGTATTTTATACATCTGGCGTTGACTTCTAAGGTACTAACTATTCGATCTAGTGGAGCAACTCCCTAGAGTGAAGCCTATGTTGCCCGGAACGTAGAAATGACCATCACTTTCAAACTGGTTGCAATTCTTCCTGTTATATGATGGAAAAACTGTTGTATTTTTATTGCATTTTATGCTTCGGGCATTGACTTCTAAGGCCCTAACTATTCAATCTGTTGGAGCAACGCCCTAGGGTGAAGCCTAGGTTGCTCGGAAAGTAGAAATATCCATAAGTTTCATACTGGTTGCAATTACTCGTATTATACGATGGAAGAACTGTTGTATTTATATTGTATTTTATGCTTCTGGCGTTGATTTCTTAGGCCGTAACTATTCGGTCTGGTGGAGCAACGCCCTGGAGTGAAACCTAGGTTGCCCGGAACGTAGAATTGGCCATCACTTTCATACTGGTTGCAATTATTCCTAATATATGATGGAAACACTGCTGTATTTTTTTTGCACTTTATGGATCGGGCGTTGACTTCTAAGGCCCTAACTATTAAATCCGTTGGAGCAACGCCCTAGGGCGAAGCCTAGGTTGTTCGGAAAGTAGAAATGACCATAAGTTTCATAGTGGTTGCAATTATTCGTTTTATACGATGGAAAAACTGTTGTATTTATATTGTATTTTATGCTTCTGGCGTTGACTTCTAAGGCACTAACTATTCGATCTGGTGGAGCGACGCAATAGAGTGATGCCTAGGTTGCCCGGAACGTAGAATTGGCCATCAATTTCAAACTGGTTGCAATTACACCTGTTATATGATGGAAACACTGCTGTATTTTTTTTGCATTTTATGGTTCGTGCGTTGACTTCTAAGGCCCTAACTATTCAATATGTTGGGGCAACGCCCTAGGGTGAAGCCTAGGTTGCTCGGAAAGTAGAAATGACCATAAGTTTCATACTGGTTGCAATTATTCAATTATACGATGAAAAAACTGTTGTATTTATATTGTATTTTATGCTTCTGGCGTTGACTTCTAAGGCCCTAGCTGTTCGATCTAGTGGAGCAACGCCCTAGAATGAAGCGCCGGTTGCCCGGAAAGGAGAAATGTCCATCACTTTCTAACTGGTTGCAATTAATCCTTTTATACGATGGAAATGCTGTTGTATTTATATCGTATTTTATGCTTCTGGCGTTTACTTCTAAGGACCTAACTATTCGATCTGGTGGAGCAACGCCCTAGAGTGAAGCCTACGTTGCTCGGAATGTAGAAATGGCCATAACTTTCACACTGCTTGCAATTATTCGTTTTATACGATGTAAACGCTGTTGTATTTATATTGTATTTTATGCCTCTGGCGTTGACTTCTAAGGCTGTAGCTATTAGGTGTGGTGGAGCAACGCCCTAGAGTGACGCCTAGGTTGCTCGGAACGTAGAAACGACCATTACTTTCACACTGGTTGCTATTATTCGTTTTATACGATGGAAAAGCTGTTGTATTTATATTGTATTTTATGCTTCTGGCGTTGACTTCTAAGGCCCTAGCTGTTCGACCTAGTGGAGCAACGCCCTAGAGTGAAGCTGAGGTTGCCCAGAAAGGAGAAATGACCATCACTTTCAAACTCCTTGCAATTATTCGTTTTATACGATGGAAACGCTGTCGTATTTATAGCGTATTTTATGCTTCTGGCGTTTACTTCTAAGGACCTAACTATTCGATCTAGTGGAGCAACGCCCTAGAATGAAGCCTAGGTTGCCCGGAACGTAGAAATGACCATATCTTTCACACTGTTTGCAATTATTAATTTATTCGATGCCAAATCTGTTGTATTTATATTGTATTTTATGCTTCTGGCATTGACTTCTTAGGACCCAACTATTCGATCTGGAGGAGCAATGCCTCAGAGTTAAGTCTAGGACGCCCGAAACGCCGAAATGATCATTACTTTCACGCTTATTGCAATTATTCCTGTAATACGATGAAAAGACTGTTGCATTTTTATTGTATCTTATGCTCCTGGCGTTGACTTCTAATGCCCTAACTATTCGATCTGGTGGAGCAACACCCTGGAGTGAAGCCTAGGTTGCCCGGAACGTGGAAATGACCAGAACTCTCACACTGGTTGCAATTATTCGTTTTATACGATGTAAAAGCTGTTGTATTTATATCGTATTTTATGCTTCTGGCGTTGACTTCTTAGGCCCTAACTATTCGACCTGGTGGAGCAACGCCCTAGAGTGAAACCTAGGTTGCCCGGTACGTAGAAATGACCATTACATTCTCACTGGTTGCAATTATTCCTGTTATACGATGGAAAAACTGTTGTATTTTTATTGTATTCTATGCTTCTGACGTTTAATTCTAAGTCGCTAGCTATTTGATCTGGTGGAGCAGCGACCTAGAGTGATGCCTAGGTTGCCCGGATCGTAGAAATGACAATTACTTTCACACTGTTTGGTATTATTCATTTTGTACGATGGAAAAGCTGTTGTATTTATATTGTATTTTATGCCTCTGGCGTTGACTTCTAACGCCGTAGCTATTAGATGCGGTGGAGCAACGACCTAGAGTGACGCGTAGGTTGCCCGGAACGTAGAAATGACCATAACTTTCACAATGGTTGCTATCATTCGTTTTATACGATGGAAAAACTGTTATATTTATATTGTATTTTAAGCTTCTGGCGTTGACTTCTAAGGCCCTAACTATCCGATCTGGTGGAGCAACGCCCTAGGGTGAAGCCTAGGTTGGCCGGAATGTAGAAATGTCCATAACTTTCACACTGGTTGCAATTATTCGTTTTATACGATTGAAAAGCTGTTGTATTTATATTGTATTTTATGCTTCTGGCGCTGACTTCCTAGGCCCTAACCATTCCCTCTGGTGGTTCAACACGCTAGAGTGAAACCTACGTTGCCCGGAACGTAGAAATGACCATTCCTTTCACACTGGTTGCAATTATTCCTGTTATACGATGGAAAAACTGTTGTATTTTAATTGTATTTTATGCCTTTGGCGATGAATTCTAAGTCCCTAGCTATTCGATCTGGTGGAGCAACGCCCTAGAGTGACGCCTAGCTTGCTCGGAACGTTGAAATGACCATAAATTTCACACTGGTTGCTATTATTCGTTTTATACGATGTAAAAGCTGTTTTATTTATATCGTATTTTATGCTTCTGGCGTTGACTTCTTAGGGCCTAACTATTCGACCTGGTGGAGCAACGCCTTAGAGTGAAATCTAGGTTGCCCTGAACGTAGAAATGACCATTACATTCACACTGGTTGCAATTATTCCTGTTATACGATGGAAAAATTGTTGTATGTCTATTGTATTCTATGCTTCTGTCGTTTAATTCTAAGTCGCTAGCTATTTGATCAGGTGGACCAACGACCTAGAGTGAAGCCTAGGTTGCCCGGAACGTAGAAATGACAATTACTTTCACACTGTTTGCTATTATTCATTTTGTACGATGGAAACGCTGTTGTATTTATATTGTATTTTATGCCTCTGGCGTTGACTTCTAAGGCCGTAGCTATTAGGTGTGGTGGAGCAACGCCCTAGAGTGACGCCTAGGGTGCTCGGAACGTAGAAATGACCATTACTTTCACACTGGTTGCTATTATTCGTTTTATACGATGGAAAAGCTGTTGTATTTATATTGTATTTTATGCTTCTGGCGTTAACTTCGAAGGCCCTAGCTGTTCGACCTAGTGGAGCGACGCCCTAGAGTGAAGCTGAGGTTGCCCGGAAAGGAGAAATGACCATCACTTTCAAACTGCTTGCAATTATTCGTTTTATACGATGGAAACGCTGTCGCATTTATATCGCATTTTATGCTTCTGGCGTTTACTTCGAAGGACCTAACTATTCGATCTGGTGGAGCATCGCCCTAGAATGAAGCCTAGGTTGCCCGGAACGTAGAAATGACCATATCTTTCACACTGTTTGCAATTATTAATTTATTCGATGCCAAAGCTGTTGTATTTATATTGTATTTTATGCTTCTGGCATTGACTTCTTAGGCCCCAACTATTCGATCTGGAGGAGCAATGCCTCAGAGTTAAGTCTAGGACGCCCGAAACGCCGAAATGATCATTACTTTCACGCATATTGCAATTATTCCTGTAATACGATGAAAAGACTGTTGTATTTTTATTGTATCTTATGCTCCTGGCGTTGACTTCTAAGGCCCTAACTATTCGATCTGGTGGAGCAACTCCCTGGAGTGAAGCCTAGGTTGCCCGGAACGTGGAAATGACCAGAACTCTCACACTGGTTGCAATTATTCGTTTTATACGATGTAAAAGCTGTTGTATTTATATCGTATTTTATGCTTCTGGCGTTGACTTCCTAGGCCCTAACTATTCGACCTGGTGGAGCAACGCCCTAGAGTGAAACCTAGGTTGCCGGAACGTAGAAATGACCATTACATTCTCACTGGTTGCAATTATTCCTGTTATACGATGGAAAAACTGTTGTATTTTTATTGTTTTCTATGCTTCTGACGTTTAATTCTAAGTCGCTAGCTATTTCATCTGGTGGAGCAGCGACCTAGAGTGATGCCTAGGTTGCCCGGAACGTAGAAATGACCATCACTTTCAAACTGGTTGCAATCCTTCCTGTTATATGATGGAAAAACTGTTGTATTTTTATTGCATTTTATGCTTCGGGCATTGACTTCTAAGGCCCTAACTATTCAATCTGGTGGAACAGCGGCCTAGGGTGAAGCCTAGGTTGCCCGGAACGTAGAAATAACCGTAACTTTTACACTGGTAGCAATTATTCGTTTTATACTATGGAAAAACTGTTCTATTTATTTTGTATTTAATGCTTCGGCCGTTGGCTTCTAAGGCCCTAACTGTTTGATCTGGTGGAGCAACGCCCTAGGGTGAAGCCTAGGTTGGCCGGAATGTAGAAATGTCCATAACTTTCACACTGGTTGCAATTATTCGTTTTATACGATTGTAAAGCTGTTGTATTTATATTGTATTTTATGCTTCTGGCTCTGACTTCTTAGGCCCTAACCATTCCCTCTGGTGGTTCAACACGCTAGAGTGAAACCTACGTTGCCCGGAACGTAGAAATGACCATTCCTTTCACACTGGTTGCAATTATTCCTGTTATACGATGGAAAAACTGTTGTATTTTAATTGTATTTTATGCTTTTGGCGATGAATTCTAAGTCCATAGCTATTCGATCTGGTGGAGCAACGCCCTAGAGTGAAGCCTAGGTTGCTCGGACCGTAGAAATGACCATAACTTTCACACTGGTTGCTATCATTCGTTTTATACGATGGAAAAGCTGTTGTATTTATAGCGTATTTTATACTTCAGGCGTTGACTTCTGAGGCCGTAGCTATTCGATGTTGTGGAAGAACACCATACAGTGAACCCGAGGTTGCCCGGAACGTAGAAATATCCATATCTTTCACACTTTTTGCAATTATTCATTTTATACGATGGAAAAACTGTTGTATTTATATCGTATTTTATGCTTCTGGCGTTGACTTCTAAGGCACTAACTATTCGATCTGGTGGAGCAACGCAATAGAGTGATGCCTAGGTTGCCCGGAACGTAGAATTGGCCATCAATTTCAAACTGGTTGCAATTATACCTGTTACATGATGGAAACACTGCTTTATTTTTTTTGCATTTTATGGTTCGGTCGTTGACTTCTAAGGCCCTAACTATTCAATCCGTTGGAGCAACGCCCTAGGGTGAAGCCTAGGTTGCTCGGAAAGTAGAAATGACCATAAGTTTCATACTGGTTGCAATTATTCGTTTTATACGATGGAAAAACTGTTGTATTTATATTGTATTTTATGCATCTGGCGTTGACTTCTAAGGTACTAACTATTCGATCTAGTGGAGCAACGCCCTAGAGTGAAGCCTATGTTGCCCGGAACGTAGAAATGACCATCACTTTCAAACTGGTTGCAATCCTTCCTGTTATATGGTGGAAAAACTGTTTTATTTTTATTGCATTTTATGCTTCGGGCATTGACTTCTAAGGCCCTAACTATTCAATCTGGTGGAACAACGGCCTAGGGTGAAGCCTAGGTTGCCCGGAACGTAGAAATAACCGTAACTTTTACACTGGTAGCAATTATTCGTTTTATACTATGGAAAAACTGTTCTATTTATTTTGTATTTAATGCTTCGGCCGTTGGCTTCTAAGGCCCTAACTGTTTGATCTGGTGGAGCAACGCCCTAGAGTGAAACCTAGGTTGCCCGGAACTTAGAAATGACCATAACTTTCACACTGGTTGCTATTATTCGTTTTATACGATGGAAAAACTGTTATATTTATATTGTATTTTATGCTTCTGGCGTTGACTTCTTAGGCCCTTACTATTCGATCTGGTGGAACAACGCCCGAGAGTGAAGCCTAGGTTGCCTGGAACGTAGAATTGGCCAACACATTCAAAGTGGTTGCAATTATTCCTGATATATGATGGAAACACTGTTGTATTTTTTTTGCATTTTATGGTTCGGGCGTTGACTTCTAAGGCCCTGACTATTCAACCTGTTGGAGCAACGGCCTAGGGTGAAGCCCAGGTTGCTCGGAAAGTAGAAATGACCATAAGTTTCATACTGGTTGCAATTATTCGTTTTATACGATGGAAAAACTGTTGTATTTATATTGTATTTTATGCATCTGGCGTTGACTTCTAAGGTACTAACTATTCGATCTAGTGGAGCAACGCCCTAGAGTGAAGCCTATGTTGCCCGGAACGTAGAAATGACCATCACTTTCAAACTGGTTGCAATTCTTCCTGTTATATGATGGAAAAACTGTTGTATTTTTATTGCATTTTATGCTTCGGGCATTGACTTCTAAGGCCCTAACTATTCAATCTGGTGGAACAACGGCCTAGGGTGAAGCCTAGGTTGCCCGGAACGTAGAAATAACCATAACTTTTACACTGGTAGCAATTATTCGTTTTATACTATGGAAAAACTGTTCTATTTATTTTGTATTTAATGCTTCGGGCGTTGGCTTCTAAGGCCCTAACTATTTGATCTGGTGGAGCAACGCCCTAGAGTGAAACCTAGGTTGCCCGGAACGTAGAAATGACCATAACTTTCACACTGGTTGCTATTATTCGTTTTATACGATGGAAAAACTGTTATATTTATATTGTATTTTATGCTTCGGGCGTTGACTTCTAAGGCACTAACTATTCGATCTGTTGGAGCAACGCCCTAGAGTGAAGCCTAGGATGCCCGGAACGTAGAATTGGCCATCACTTTCAAACTGGTTGCAATTATTCCTGTTATATGATGGATACACTGTTGTATTTTTATTGCATCTTATGCTTCGGGCGTTGACTTCTAAGGCCCTAACTATTCAATCTGTTGGAGCAACGACCTAGGGTGAAGCCTAGCTTGCTCGGAAAGTAGAAATGACCATATGTTTCATACTGGTTGCAATTATTCGTTTTATACGATGGACAAGCTGTTGTATTTATATCGTATTTTATGCTTCTGGCGTTGACTTTTTAGGACGTAACTATTCGGTCTGGTGGAGCAACGCCCTGGAGTGAAACCTAGGTTGCCCGGAACGTAGAATTGGCCATCACATTCAAACTGGTTGCAATTATTCCAGATATATGATGGAAACACTGTTGTATTTTTTTTGCATTTTAAGGTTCGGGCGTTGACTTCTAAGGCCCTAACTATTCAATCTATTGGAGCAATGCCCTAGGGTGAAGCCTAGGTTGCTCGGAAAGTAGAAATGATCATAAGTTTCATACTGGTTGCAATGATTCGTTTTATACGATGGAAAAGCTGTTGTATTTATATCGTATTTTATGCTTCTGGCGTTGAGTTCTTAGGCCGTAACTATTCGGTCTGGTGGAGCAACGCCCTGGAGTGAAACCTAGGTTGCCCGGAACGTATAATTGGCCATCACTTTCAAACTGGTTGCAATTATTCCTTATATATGATGGAAACACTGTTGTATTTTTTTTGCATTTTATGGTTCGGGCGTTGACTTCTAAGGCCCTAGCTATTCAATCTGTTCGAGCAACGCCCTAGGGTGAAGCCTAGGTTGCTCGGAAAGTAGAAATGTCCATAAGTTTCTTACTGGTTGCAATTATTCGTTTTATACGATGGAAAAACTGTTGTATTTATATTGTATTTTATGCTTCTGGCGTTGACTTCCAAGTCACTAACTATTCGATCTGGTGGAGCAACGCCCTAGAGTGAAGCCTAGGTTGCCCGGAACGTAGAATTGGCCATCACTTTCAAACTGGTTGCAATTATTCCTTATATATGATGGAAACACTGTTGTATTTTTTTTGCATTTTATGGTTCGGGCGTTGACTTCTAAGGCCCTAACTATTCAATCTGTTGGAGCAACGCCCTAGGGTGAAGCCTAGGTTGCTCGGAAAGTAGAAATGTCCATAAGTTTCATACTGGTTGCAATTATTCGTTTTATACGATGGAAAAACTGTTGTATTTCTTTTGTATTTTATACATCTGGCGTTGACTTCTAAGGTACTAACTATTCGATCTAGTGGAGCAACTCCCTAGAGTGAAGCCTATGTTGCCCGGAACGTAGAAATGACCATCACTTTCAAACTGGTTGCAATTCTTCCTGTTATATGATGGAAAAACTGTTGTATTTTTATTGCATTTTATGCTTCGGGCATTGACTTCTAAGGCCCTAACTATTCAATCTGGTGGAACAACGGCCTAGGGTGAAGCCCAGGTTGCTCGGAAAGTAGAAATGACCATAAGTTTCATACTGGTTGCAATTATTCGTTTTATACGATGGAAAAGCTGTTGGATTTATATTGTATTTTATGCTTCTGGCGTTGACTTCTAAGGCACTAGCGATTCGATCTGCTGGAGCAACGCCCTAGAGTGAAGCCTAGGTTGCCCGGAACGTAGAATTGGCCATCACGTTCAAAGTGGTTGCAATTATTCCTGATATATTATGGAAACACTGTGGTACTTTTTTTGCATTTTATGGTTCGGGCGTTGACTTCTAAGGCCCTAACTATTCAATCTGTTGGAGCAACGGCCTAGGGTGAAGCCCAGGTTGCTCGGAAAGTAGAAATGACCATAAGTTTCATACTGGTTGCAATTATTCGTTTTATACGATGGAAAAGCTGTTGTATTTATATCGTATGTTATGCCCCTGGCGTTGACTTCTTAGGCCGTAACTATTCGGTCTGGTGGAGCAACGCCCTGGAGTGAAACCTAGGTTGCCCGGAACGTAGAATTGGCCATCACTTTCAAACTGGTTGCAATTATTCCTTATATATGATGGAAACACTGTTGTATTTTTTTTGCATTTTATGGTTCGGGCGTTGACTTCTAAGGCCCTAACTATTCAATCTGTTCGAGCAACGCCCTAGGGTGAAGCCTAGGTTGCTCGGAAAGTAGAAATGTCCATAAGTTTCTTACTGGTTGCAATTATTCGTTCTATACGATGGAAAAACTGTTGTATTTATATTGTATTTTATGCTTCTGGCGTTGACTTCCAAGTCACTAACTATTCGATCTGGTGGAGCAACGCCCTAGAGTGAAGCCTAGGTTGCCCGGAACGTAGAATTGGCCATCACTTTCAAACTGGTTGCAATTATTACTGTTATATGATGGATACACTGTTGTATTTTTATTGCAATTTTTTGCTTCGGGCGTTGACTTCTAAGGCCCTAACTATTCAATCTGTAGGAGCAACGCCCTAGGGTGAAGCCTAGCTTGCTCGGAAAGTAGAAATGACCATAAGTTTCATACTGGATGCAATTATTCGTTTTATACGATGGAAAAACTGTTGTATTTATATTGTATTTTATGCTTCTGGCGTTGACTTCCAAGGCACTAACTATTCGATCTGGTGGAGCAACGCAATAGAGTGATGCCGAGGTTGCCCGGAACGTAGAATTGGCCATCAATTTGAAACTGGTTGCAATTATACCTGTTATATGATGGATACACTGTTGTATTTTTATTGCATTTTATGCTTCGGGCGTTGACTTCTAAGGCCCTAACTATTCAATCTGTTGGAGCAACGACCTAGGGTGAAGCCTAGCTTGCTCGGAAAGTAGAAATGACCATAAGTTTCATACTGGTTGCAATTATTCGTTTTATACGATGGACAAGCTGTTGTATTTATATCGTATATTATGCTTCTGGCGTTGACTTTTTAGGTCGTAACTATTCGGTATGGTGGAGCAACGCCCTGAAGTGAAACCTAGGTTGCCCGGAACGTAGAATTGGCCATCACTTTCAAACTGGTTGCAATTATTCCAGATATATGATGGAAACACTGTTGTATTTTTTTTGCATTTTAAGGTTCGGGCGTTGACTTCTAAGGCCCTCACTATTCAATCCGTTGGAGCAACGCCCTAGGGTGAAGCCTAGGTTGCTCGGAAAGTAGAAATGACCATAAGTTTCATACTGGGTGCAATTATTCGTTTTATACGATGGAAAAACTGTTGTATTTATATTGTATTTTATGCTTCTGGCATTGACTTCTAAGGCACTAGCAATTCGATCTGGTGGAACAACGCCCTAGAGTGAAGCCTTGGTTGCCCGGAACGTAGAATTGGCCATCACTTTCAAACTGCTTGCAATTATTCCTGTTATATGATGGATACACTGTTGTATTTTCATTGCATTTTATGCTTCGGGTGTTGACTTCTAAGGCCCTAACTATTCAATCTGTTGGAGCAGCGGCCTAGGGTGAAGCCTAGGTTGCTCGGAAAGTAGAAATGACCATAAGTTTCATACTGATTGCAATTATTCGTTTTATACGATGGAAAAGCTGTTGTATTTATATCGCATTTTATGCTTCCGGCGTTGACTTCTTAGGCCGTAACTATTCGGTCTGGTGGAGCAACGCCCTGGAGTGAAACCTAGTTTGCCCGGAACGTGGAATTGGCCATCACTTTCAAACTGGTTGCAATTATTCCTGATATATGATGGAAACGCTGTTGTATTTTTTTTGCATTTTATGGTTCGGGCGTTGACTTCAAAGGCCCTAACTATTCAATCTGTTGGAGCAGCGGCCTAGGGTGAAGCCTAGGTTGCTCGGAAAGTAGAAATGACCATAAGCTTCATACTGATTGCAATTATTCGTTTTATACGATGGAAAAGCTGTTGTATTTATATCGCATTTTATGCTTCTGGCGTTGACTTCTTAGGCCGTAACTATTCGGTCTGGTGGAGCAACGCTCTGGAGTGAAACCTAGTTTGCCCGGAACGTGGAATTGGCCATCACTTTCAAACTGGTTGCAATTATTCCTGATATATGATGGAAACGCTGTTGTATTTTTTTTGCATTTTATGGTTCGGGCGTTGACTTCAAAGGCCCTAACTATTCAATCTGTTGGAGCAACGCCCTAGGGTGAAGCCTAGGTTGCTCGGAAAGTAGAAATGACCATTACATTCACACTGGTTGCAATTATTCCTGTTATACGATGGAAAAATTGTTGTATGTCTATTGTATTCTATGCTTCTGTCGTTTAATTCTAAGTCGCTAGCTATTTGATCAGGTGGACCAACGACCTAGAGTGAAGCCTAGGTTGCCCGGAACGTAGAAATGACAATTACTTTCACACTGTTTGCTATTATTCATTTTGTACGATGGAAACGCTGTTGTATTTATATTGTATTTTATGCCTCTGGCGTTGACTTCTAAGGCCGTAGCTATTAGGTGTGGTGGAGCAACGCCCTAGAGTGACGCCTAGGGTGCTCGGAACGTAGAAATGACCATTACTTTCACACTGGTTGCTATTATTCGTTTTATACGATGGAAAAGCTGTTGTATTTATATTGTATTTTATGCTTCTGGCGTTAACTTCGAAGGCCCTAGCTGTTCGACCTAGTGGAGCGACGCCCTAGAGTGAAGCTGAGGTTGCCCGGAAAGGAGAAATGACCATCACTTTCAAACTGCTTGCAATTATTCGTTTTATACGATGGAAACGCTGTCGCATTTATATCGCATTTTATGCTTCTGGCGTTTACTTCGAAGGACCTAACTATTCGATCTGGTGGAGCATCGCCCTAGAATGAAGCCTAGGTTGCCCGGAACGTAGAAATGACCATATCTTTCACACTGTTTGCAATTATTAATTTATTCGATGCCAAAGCTGTTGTATTTATATTGTATTTTATGCTTCTGGCATTGACTTCTTAGGCCCCAACTATTCGATCTGGAGGAGCAATGCCTCAGAGTTAAGTCTAGGACGCCCGAAACGCCGAAATGATCATTACTTTCACGCATATTGCAATTATTCCTGTAATACGATGAAAAGACTGTTGTATTTTTATTGTATCTTATGCTCCTGGCGTTGACTTCTAAGGCCCTAACTATTCGATCTGGTGGAGCAACACCCTGGAGTGAAGCCTAGGTTGCCCGGAACGTGGAAATGACCAGAACTCTCACACTGGTTGCAATTATTCGTTTTATACGATGTAAAAGCTGTTGTATTTATATCGTATTTTATGCTTCTGGCGTTGACTTCCTAGGCCCTAACTATTCGACCTGGTGGAGCAACGCCCTAGAGTGAAACCTAGGTTGCCGGAACGTAGAAATGACCATTACATTCTCACTGGTTGCAATTATTCCTGTTATACGATGGAAAAACTGTTGTATTTTTATTGTTTTCTATGCTTCTGACGTTTAATTCTAAGTCGCTAGCTATTTCATCTGGTGGAGCAGCGACCTAGAGTGATGCCTAGGTTGCCCGGAACGTAGAAATGACCATCACTTTCAAACTGGTTGCAATCCTTCCTGTTATATGATGGAAAAACTGTTGTATTTTTATTGCATTTTATGCTTCGGGCATTGACTTCTAAGGCCCTAACTATTCAATCTGGTGGAACAGCGGCCTAGGGTGAAGCCTAGGTTGCCCGGAACGTAGAAATAACCGTAACTTTTACACTGGTAGCAATTATTCGTTTTATACTATGGAAAAACTGTTCTATTTATTTTGTATTTAATGCTTCGGCCGTTGGCTTCTAAGGCCCTAACTGTTTGATCTGGTGGAGCAACGCCCTAGGGTGAAGCCTAGGTTGGCCGGAATGTAGAAATGTCCATAACTTTCACACTGGTTGCAATTATTCGTTTTATACGATTGTAAAGCTGTTGTATTTATATTGTATTTTATGCTTCTGGCTCTGACTTCTTAGGCCCTAACCATTCCCTCTGGTGGTTCAACACGCTAGAGTGAAACCTACGTTGCCCGGAACGTAGAAATGACCATTCCTTTCACACTGGTTGCAATTATTCCTGTTATACGATGGAAAAACTGTTGTATTTTAATTGTATTTTATGCTTTTGGCGATGAATTCTAAGTCCATAGCTATTCGATCTGGTGGAGCAACGCCCTAGAGTGAAGCCTAGGTTGCTCGGACCGTAGAAATGACCATAACTTTCACACTGGTTGCTATCATTCGTTTTATACGATGGAAAAGCTGTTGTATTTATAGCGTATTTTATACTTCAGGCGTTGACTTCTGAGGCCGTAGCTATTCGATGTTGTGGAAGAACACCATACAGTGAACCCGAGGTTGCCCGGAACGTAGAAATATCCATATCTTTCACACTTTTTGCAATTATTCATTTTATACGATGGAAAAACTGTTGTATTTATATCGTATTTTATGCTTCTGGCGTTGACTTCTAAGGCACTAACTATTCGATCTGGTGGAGCAACGCAATAGAGTGATGCCTAGGTTGCCCGGAACGTAGAATTGGCCATCAATTTCAAACTGGTTGCAATTATACCTGTTACATGATGGAAACACTATTTTATTTTTTTTGCATTTTATGGTTCGGTCGTTGACTTCTAAGGCCCTAACTATTCAATCCGTTGGAGCAACGCCCTAGGGTGAAGCCTAGGTTGCTCGGAAAGTAGAAATGACCATAAGTTTCATACTGGTTGCAATTATTCGTTTTATACTATGGAAAAACTGTTCTATTTATTTTGTATTTAATGCTTCGGGCGTTGGCTTCTAAGGCCCTAACTATTTGATCTGGTGGAGCAACGCCCTAGAGTGAAACCTAGGTTGCCCGGAACGTAGAAATGACCATAACTTTCACACTGGTTGCTATTATTCGTTTTATACGATGGAAAAACTGTTATATTTATATTGTATTTTATGCTTCGGGCGTTGACTTCTAAGGCACTAACTATTCGATCTGTTGGAGCAACGCCCTAGAGTGAAGCCTAGGATGCCCGGAACGTAGAATTGGCCATCACTTTCAAACTGGTTGCAATTATTCCTGTTATATGATGGATACACTGTTGTATTTTTATTGCATCTTATGCTTCGGGCGTTGACTTCTAAGGCCCTAACTATTCAATCTGTTGGAGCAACGACCTAGGGTGAAGCCTAGCTTGCTCGGAAAGTAGAAATGACCATATGTTTCATACTGGTTGCAATTATTCGTTTTATACGATGGACAAGCTGTTGTATTTATATCGTATTTTATGCTTCTGGCGTTGACTTTTTAGGACGTAACTATTCGGTCTGGTGGAGCAACGCCCTGGAGTGAAACCTAGGTTGCCCGGAACGTAGAATTGGCCATCACATTCAAACTGGTTGCAATTATTCCAGATATATGATGGAAACACTGTTGTATTTTTTTTGCATTTTAAGGTTCGGGCGTTGACTTCTAAGGCCCTAACTATTCAATCTATTGGAGCAATGCCCTAGGGTGAAGCCTAGGTTGCTCGGAAAGTAGAAATGATCATAAGTTTCATACTGGTTGCAATTATTCGTTTTATACGATGGAAAAGCTGTTGTATTTATATCGTATTTTATGCTTCTGGCGTTGAGTTCTTAGGCCGTAACTATTCGGTCTGGTGGAGCAACGCCCTGGAGTGAAACCTAGGTTGCCCGGAACGTATAATTGGCCATCACTTTCAAACTGGTTGCAATTATTCCTTATATATGATGGAAACACTGTTGTATTTTTTTTGCATTTTATGGTTCGGGCGTTGACTTCTAAGGCCCTAGCTATTCAATCTGTTCGAGCAACGCCCTAGGGTGAAGCCTAGGTTGCTCGGAAAGTAGAAATGTCCATAAGTTTCTTACTGGTTGCAATTATTCGTTTTATACGATGGAAAAACTGTTGTATTTATATTGTATTTTATGCTTCTGGCGTTGACTTCCAAGTCACTAACTATTCGATCTGGTGGAGCAACGCCCTAGAGTGAAGCCTAGGTTGCCCGGAACGTAGAATTGGCCATCACTTTCAAACTGGTTGCAATTATTCCTTATATATGATGGAAACACTGTTGTATTTTTTTTGCATTTTATGGTTCGGGCGTTGACTTCTAAGGCCCTAACTATTCAATCTGTTGGAGCAACGCCCTAGGGTGAAGCCTAGGTTGCTCGGAAAGTAGAAATGTCCATAAGTTTCATACTGGTTGCAATTATTCGTTTTATACGATGGAAAAACTGTTGTATTTCTTTTGTATTTTATACATCTGGCGTTGACTTCTAAGGTACTAACTATTCGATCTAGTGGAGCAACTCCCTAGAGTGAAGCCTATGTTGCCCGGAACGTAGAAATGACCATCACTTTCAAACTGGTTGCAATTCTTCCTGTTATATGATGGAAAAACTGTTGTATTTTTATTGCATTTTATGCTTCGGGCATTGACTTCTAAGGCCCTAACTATTCAATCTGGTGGAACAACGGCCTAGGGTGAAGCCCAGGTTGCTCGGAAAGTAGAAATGACCATAAGTTTCATACTGGTTGCAATTATTCGTTTTATACGATGGAAAAGCTGTTGGATTTATATTGTATTTTATGCTTCTGGCGTTGACTTCTAAGGCACTAGCGATTCGATCTGCTGGAGCAACGCCCTAGAGTGAAGCCTAGGTTGCCCGGAACGTAGAATTGGCCATCACGTTCAAAGTGGTTGCAATTATTCCTGATATATTATGGAAACACTGTGGTACTTTTTTTGCATTTTATGGTTCGGGCGTTGACTTCTAAGGCCCTAACTATTCAATCTGTTGGAGCAACGGCCTAGGGTGAAGCCCAGGTTGCTCGGAAAGTAGAAATGACCATAAGTTTCATACTGGTTGCAATTATTCGTTTTATACGATGGAAAAGCTGTTGTATTTATATCGTATGTTATGCCCCTGGCGTTGACTTCTTAGGCCGTAACTATTCGGTCTGGTGGAGCAACGCCCTGGAGTGAAACCTAGGTTGCCCGGAACGTAGAATTGGCCATCACTTTCAAACTGGTTGCAATTATTCCTTATATATGATGGAAACACTGTTGTATTTTTTTTGCATTTTATGGTTCGGGCGTTGACTTCTAAGGCCCTAACTATTCAATCTGTTCGAGCAACGCCCTAGGGTGAAGCCTAGGTTGCTCGGAAAGTAGAAATGTCCATAAGTTTCTTACTGGTTGCAATTATTCGTTCTATACGATGGAAAAACTGTTGTATTTATATTGTATTTTATGCTTCTGGCGTTGACTTCCAAGTCACTAACTATTCGATCTGGTGGAGCAACGCCCTAGAGTGAAGCCTAGGTTGCCCGGAACGTAGAATTGGCCATCACTTTCAAACTGGTTGCAATTATTACTGTTATATGATGGATACACTGTTGTATTTTTATTGCAATTTTTTGCTTCGGGCGTTGACTTCTAAGGCCCTAACTATTCAATCTGTAGGAGCAACGCCCTAGGGTGAAGCCTAGCTTGCTCGGAAAGTAGAAATGACCATAAGTTTCATACTGGATGCAATTATTCGTTTTATACGATGGAAAAACTGTTGTATTTATATTGTATTTTATGCTTCTGGCGTTGACTTCCAAGGCACTAACTATTCGATCTGGTGGAGCAACGCAATAGAGTGATGCCGAGGTTGCCCGGAACGTAGAATTGGCCATCAATTTGAAACTGGTTGCAATTATACCTGTTATATGATGGATACACTGTTGTATTTTTATTGCATTTTATGCTTCGGGCGTTGACTTCTAAGGCCCTAACTATTCAATCTGTTGGAGCAACGACCTAGGGTGAAGCCTAGCTTGCTCGGAAAGTAGAAATGACCATAAGTTTCATACTGGTTGCAATTATTCGTTTTATACGATGGACAAGCTGTTGTATTTATATCGTATATTATGCTTCTGGCGTTGACTTTTTAGGTCGTAACTATTCGGTATGGTGGAGCAACGCCCTGAAGTGAAACCTAGGTTGCCCGGAACGTAGAATTGGCCATCACTTTCAAACTGGTTGCAATTATTCCAGATATATGATGGAAACACTGTTGTATTTTTTTTGCATTTTAAGGTTCGGGCGTTGACTTCTAAGGCCCTCACTATTCAATCCGTTGGAGCAACGCCCTAGGGTGAAGCCTAGGTTGCTCGGAAAGTAGAAATGACCATAAGTTTCATACTGGGTGCAATTATTCGTTTTATACGATGGAAAAACTGTTGTATTTATATTGTATTTTATGCTTCTGGCGTTGACTTCTAAGGCACTAGCAATTCGATCTGGTGGAACAACGCCCTAGAGTGAAGCCTTGGTTGCCCGGAACGTAGAATTGGCCATCACTTTCAAACTGCTTGCAATTATTCCTGTTATACGATGGATACACTGTTGTATTTTCATTGCATTTTATGCTTCGGGTGTTGACTTCTAAGGCCCTAACTATTCAATCTGTTGGAGCAGCGGCCTAGGGTGAAGTCTAGGTTGCTCGGAAAGTAGAAATGACCATAAGTTTCATACTGATTGCAATTATTCGTTTTATACGATGGAAAAGCTGTTGTATTTATATCGCATTTTATGCTTCCGGCGTTGACTTCTTAGGCCGTAACTATTCGGTCTGGTGGAGCAACGCCCTGGAGTGAAACCTAGTTTGCGCGGAACGTGGAATTGGCCATCACTTTCAAACTGGTTGCAATTATTCCTGATATATGATGGAAACGCTGTTGTATTTTTTTTGCATTTTATGGTTCGGGCGTTGACTTCAAAGGCCCTAACTATTCAATCTGTTGGAGCAGCGGCCTAGGGTGAAGCCTAGGTTGCTCGGAAAGTAGAAATGACCATAAGCTTCATACTGATTGCAATTATTCGTTTTATACGATGGAAAAGCTGTTGTATTTATATCGTATTTTATGCTTCTGGCGTTGACTTCTTAGGCCCTAACTATTCCATCTGGTGGAACAACGCCCTAGAGTGCAGCCTAGGTTGCCCGGAACGTAGAAATGACCATAACTTTCACACTGGTTGCAATTATTCGTTTTATACGATGGAAAAACTGTTGTATTTATATTGTATTTTATGCTTCTGGCGTTCACTTCTTAGGCCCTAACTATTCGATCTGGTGGTACAACGCCCTAGGGTGAAGCCTAGGTTGCCCGGAACGTAGAAATGACCATAACTTTCACACTGATTGCAATTATTTGTTTTATACGGTGGAAAAGCTGTTGTATTTATATCGTATTTTATGCTTCTGGCGTTGACTTCTTAGGCCCTAACTATTCCATCTGGTGGAACAACGCCCTAGAGTGCAGCCTAGGTTGCCCGGAACGTAGAAATGACCATAACTTTCACACTGGTTGCAATTATTCGTTTTATACGATGGAAAAGCTGTTGTATTTATATTGTATTTTATGCTTCTGGCGTTCACTTCTTAGGCCCTAACTATTCGATCTGGTGGTACAACGCCCTAGGGTGGAGCCTAGGTTGCCCGGAACGTAGAAATGACCATAACTTTCACACTGGTTGCTATTATTCGTTTTATACGATGGAAAAACTGTTATATATATATATTGTATTTAAGCTTCTGGCGTTGACTTCTGAGGCCGTTGCTATTCGATGTGGTGGAAGAACGCCATACAGTGAAGCCTATGTTGCCCGGAACGTAGAATTGACCATTACTTATACACTGTTTGCAATTATTCCTTTTATACGATGGAAAAGCTGTTGTATTTAAATCGTATTTTATGCTTCTGGCGTTGACTTCTAAGGACCTAACTATTCGGTCTGGTGGAGCAACGCCCTAGAGTGAAGCCTAGGTTGCTGGGAAAGTAGAAATGACCATAAGTTTCATACTGGTTGCAATTATTCGTTTTATACGATGGAAAAGCTCTTGTATTTATATTGTATTTTATGCTTCTGGCGTTGGCTTCTAAGGCACTAACTATTCGATCTGGTGGAGCAACGCCCTAGAGTGAAGCCTAGGTTGCCCGGAACGTAGAATTGGCCATCACTTTCAAACTGGTTGCAATTATTCCTGTTATATGATGGAAACACTGTTGTACTTTTATTGCATTTTATGCTTCGGGCATTCACTTCTAAGGCCCTAACAATTCAATCTGTTGGAGCACCGCCCTAGAGTGAAGCCTAGGTTGCCCGGAACGTAGAAATGACCATAACTTTTACACTTGTAGCAATTATTCGTTTTATACAATGGAAAAACTGTTCTCTTTATTTTGTATTTAATGCTTCGGGCGTCGACTTCTAAGGCCCTAACTGTTTGATCTGGTGGAGCAACGCCCTAGAGTGAAGCCTAGGTTGCCCGGAACGTAGAAATGATCATAACTTTCACACGGGTTGCTATTATTCGTTTTATACGATGAAGAAACTGTTATATATATATTGTATTTTATGCTTCTGGCGTTGACTTCTTAGGTCCTAACTATTCGATCTTGTGGAACAACGCCCCGGTGTGAAGCCTAGGTTGCCTGGAACGTAGAAATGACCATCACTTTCACACGGGTTGCAATCATTCCTGTTATAGGATGAAAATACTGTTGTATTTTTATTGTATTTTAAACTTCGGCGTAGACTTCTGAGGCCGTAGCTATTCGATGCGGTGGAAGAACGCCATACAGTGAAGCCTAGGTTGCCCGGAACGTAGAAATGACCATAAGTTTCATACTGGTTGCAATTATTCGTTTTATACGATGGAAAAACTGTTGTATTTATATTGTATTTTATGCTTCTGGCGTTCACTTCTTGGGCCCTAACTATTCGATCTGGTGGAACAACGCCCTAGGGTGAAGCCTAGGTTGCCCGGAACGTAGAAATGATCACAACTTTTACACTGGTAGCAATTATTCATTTTATACAATGGAAAAACTGTTCTATTTATTTTGTATTTAATGCTTCGGGCGTTGACTTCTAAGGCCCTAACTGTTTGATCTGGTGGAGCAACGCCCTAGAGTGAAGCCTAGGTTGCCTGGAACGTAGAAATGACCATCCCATTCACACGGGTTGCAATTATTCCTGTTATAGGATGGAAAGACTGTTGTATTTTTATTGTATTTTATACTTCAGGCGTTGACTTCTGAGGCCGTAGCCATTCGATGTGGTGGAAGAACGCCATACAGTGAAGCCTAGGTTGCCCGGAACGTAGAAATGACCATAACTTTCACACTGGTTGCAATTATTTGTTTTATACGATGGAAAAGCTGTTTTATTTATATCGTAGTTTATGCTTCTGGCGTTCACTTCTTGGGCCCTAACTATTCGATCTGGTGGTACAACGCCCTAGGGTGAAGCCTAGGTTGCCCGGAACGTAGAAATGACCATAACTTTTACACTGGCAGCAATTATTCGTTTTATACAATGGAAAAACCGTTCTATTTAATTTGTATTTTATGCTTCTGGCGTTGACTTCTTAGGCCCTAACTATTCCATCTCGTGGAACAACGCCCTAGGGTGAAGTCTAGGTTGCCCGGAAAGTAGAAATGACCATAACTTTCACACTGGTAGCAATTATTCGTTTTATACGATGGAAAAGCTGTTGTATTTTTATTGTATTTTATACTTCAGGCGTTGACTTCTGAGGCCGTTGCTATTCGATGTGGCGGAAGAACGCCATGCAGTGAAGCCTAGGTTGCCCGGAACGTAGAAATGACCATATCCTTCACACTGTTTGCAATTATTCATTTTATGCGATGGCAAAGCTGTTGTATTTATATTGTATTTTATGCTTCTGGCGTTGACTTCTTAGGCCATAACTATTCGATCAGGAGGAGCGATGCCTCAGAGTTAAGTCTAGGATGCCCGAAACGCCGAAATGATCATTACTTTCACGCTTGTTGCAATTATTCCTGTTATAGGATCGAAAGACGGTTGTATTTTTATTGTATATTATACTTCAGGCGTTGACTTCTGAGGCCGTAGCTATTCGATGTGGTGGAAGAACGCCATGCAGTGAAGCCTAGGTTGCCCGGAACGTAGAAATGACCATAACTTTCACACTGGTTGCTATTATTCGCTTTATACGATGGAAAAGCAGTTATATTTATATTGTATTTTATGCTTCTGGCGTTGACTTCTGAGGCCGTAGCTATTCGATGTGGTGGAAGAACGCCATAGAGTGAAGCCTAGGTAGCCCGGAACGTAGAAATGTCCATATCTTTCACACTGTTTGCAATTATTCCTTTTATACGATGGAAAAGCTGTTGTATTTAAATCGTATTTTATGCTTCTGGCGTTGACTTCTAACGACCTAACTATTCGGTCTGGTGGAGCAACGCCCTAGAGTGAAGCCTAGGTTGCTCGGAAAGGAGAAATGACAAAAAGTTTCATACTGGTTGCAATTATTCGTTTTATACGATGGAAGAGCTGTTGTATTTATATTGTATTTTATGCTTCTGGCGTTGACTTTTAAGGCACTAACTATTCGATCTGGTGGAGCAACGCCCTAGAGTGCAGCCTAGGTTGCCCGGAACGTAGAATTGGCCATCACTTTCAAACTAGTTGCAATTATTCCTGTTATATGATGGAAACACTGTTGTATTTTTATTGCATGTTCTGCTTCGGGCGTTGACTTCTAAGGCCCTAACTATTCAATCTGTTGGAGCAACGCCCTAGGGTGAAGCCTAGGTTGCTCGGAAAGTAGAAATGAGCATAAGTTTCATACTGGTTGCAATCATCCGTTTTATACGATGGAAAAACTGTTGTGTTTATATCGTATTTTATTCTTCTGGCGTTGACTTCTAAGGCCCTAGCTGTTCGATCTAGTGGGGCAACGCCGTATAGTGAAGCTGAGGTTGCCCGGAACGCAGAAATGACCATAACTTTCACACTTGTTGCTATCTTTCGTTTTATACGGTGGAAAGACTGTTATATTTATATTGTATTTTATGCTTCTGGCGTTCACTTCTTAGGCCCTAACTATTCGATCTGGTGGAACAACGGCCTACGGTGAAGCCTAGGTTGCCCGGAACGTAGAAATGACAATAACTTTTACACTGGTAGCAATTATTCGTTTTATACAATGGAAAAACTGTTCTATTTATTTTGTATTTAATGCTTCGGGCGTTGACTTCTAAGGCCCTAACTGTTTGATCTGGTGGAGCAACGCCCTAGAGTGAAGCCCAGATTGCCTGGAACGTAGAAATGGCCATCACTTTCACACGCGTTGCAATTATTCCTGTTATAGGATGGAAAGACTGTTGTATTTTTATTGCATTTTATGCTTCGGGCATTGACTTCTATGGCCCTAACTATTCAATCTTTTGGAGCAACGCCCTAGGGTGAAGCCTGGGTTGCCCGGAACGTAGAAATGACCATAACTTTCACACTGGTTGCAATTATTTGTTTTATACGATGGAAAAGCTGTTAAATTTATTTTATATGTTATGCTTCGGGCGTTGACTTCTAAGACCCTAACTATTCGATCTGGTGGAGCAACGCCCTAGAGTGAAGCCTAGGTTGCCCGGTACGCAGAAATGACCATCACTATCAAACTGGTTGCAATTATTTGTTTTATACGATGGAAAAGCTGTTGTATTTATATCGTATTTTATGCTTCTGGCGTTGACTTCTTAGGCCCTAACTATTCCATCTGGTGGAACAACGCCCTAGAGTGAAGCCTAGGTTGCCCGGAACGTAGAAATGACCATAACCTTCACACTGGTAACAATTATTCGTTTTATACGATGGAAGAACTGTTATATTTATATTGCATTTTATGCTTCGGGCATTGACTTCTAAGGCCGTAACTATTCGATCTGGTGGAGCAACGCCCTGGAGTGAAACCTAGGTTGCCCGGAACGTAGAAATGACCACTACTATCACACTGGTTGCATATTATTCCTGCTACACGATGGAAAAACTGTTGTGTTTTTATTGCATTTTATGCTTCTGGCGTTCACTTCTTAGGCCCTAACCATTCGATCTGGTGGAACAACGGCCTAGCGTGAAGCCTAGGTTGCCCGGAACGTAGAAATGACCATAACTTTTACATTGGTAGCAATTATTCATTTTATACAATGGAAAAACTGTTCTATTTATTTCGTACTTAAGGCTACGGGCGTTGACTTCTAAGACCCTAACTGTTTGATCTGGTGGAGCAACGCCCTAGAGTGAAGCCCAGATTGCCTGGAACGTAGAAATGACCATCACTTTCACACGGGTTGCAATTATTCCTGTTATAGGATGGAAAGACTGTTGTATTTTTATTGCATTTTATGCTTCGGGCATAGACTTCTATGGCCCTAACTATGCAATCTGTTGGAGCAACGCCCTAGGGGGAAGCCTAGGTTGCCCGGAACGGAGAAATGACCATAACTTTCACACTGGTTGCAATTATTCGTTTTATACAATGGAAGAGCTGTTGTATTTATATCGTATTTTATGCTTCTGGCGTTGACTTCTTAGGCCCTAACTATTCTATCTGGTGGAACAACGCCCTATGGTAAAGCCAAGATTGCGCGGAACGTAGAAATGACCATAACTTTCACACTGGTTGCTATCATTCGTTTTATATGATGGAAAAACTGATGTATTTATATTGTATTTTATGCTTCTGTCGTTCACTTCTTAGGCCCTAACTATTCGATCTGGTGGAGCAACGGCCTAGGGTGAAGCCTAGGTTGCCCGGAACGTAGAAATGACCATAACTTTCATACTGGTAGCAATTATTCGTTTTATACAATGGAAAATCTGTTCTATTTATTTTGCATTTAATGCTTCGGGCGTTGACTTCTAAGGCCCTAACTGTTTGATCTGGTGGAGCAACGCCCTAGAGTGAAGCCTAGGTTGCCTGCAACGTAGAAATGACCATCCCTTTCACACGGGTTGCAATTATTCCTGTTATAGGATGGAAAGACTCTTGTATTTTTAATGTATTTTATACTTCAGGCGTTGACTTCTGAGGCCGTAGGTATCCGATGTGGTGGAAGAACGCCATACAGTGAAGCCTAGGTTGCCCAGAACGTAGAAATGACCATAACTTTCACACTGGTTGCTATTATTCGCTTTATACGATGGAAAAGCTGTTGTATTTAAATCGTATTTTATGCTTCTGGCGTTGACTTCTAACGACCTAACTATTCGGTCTGGTGGAGCAACGCCCTAGAGTGAAGCCTAGGTTGCTCGGAAAGGAGAAATGACAATAAGTTTCATACTGGTTGCAATTATTCGTTTTATACGATGGAAGAGCTGTTGTATTTATATTGTATTTTATGCTTCTGGCATTGACTTTTAAGGCACTAACTATTCGATCTGGTGGAGCAACGCCCTAGAGTGAAGCCTAGGTTGCCCGGAACGTAGAATTGGCCATCACTTTCAAACTAGTTGCAATTATTCCTGTTATATGATGGAAACACTGTTGTATTTTTATTGCATGTTCTGCTTCGGGCGTTGACTTCTAAGGCCCTAACTATTCAATCTGTTGGAGCAACGCCCTAGGGTGAAGCCTAGGTTGCTCGGAAAGTAGAAATGAGCATAAGTTTCATACTGGTTGCAATCATCCGTTTTATACGATGGAAAAACTGTTGTGTTTATATTGTATTTTATTCTTCTGGCGTTGACTTCTAAGGCCCTAGCTGTTCGATCTAGTGGAGCAACGCCGTATAGTGAAGCTGAGGTTGCCCGGAACGTAGAAATGATCATAACTTTCACACTGGTTGCTATTATTCGTTTCATACGATGAAGAAACTGTTATATTTATATTGTATTTTATGCTTCTGGCGTTGACTTCTTAGGTCCTAACTATTCGATCTTGTGGAACAACGCCCTGGTGTGAAGCCTAGGTTGCCCGGAACGTAGAAATGACCATCACTTTCACACGGGTTGCAATCATTCCTGTTATAGGATGAAAACACTGTTTTATTTTTATTGTATTTTAAACTTCAGGCGTTGACTTCTGAGGCCGTAGCTATTCGATGCGGTGGAAGAACGCCATACAGTGAAGCATAGGTTGCCCGGAACGTAGAAATGACCATAAGTTTCATACTGGTTGCAATTATTCGTTTTATACGATAGAAGAACTGTTGCATCTTTATCGTATTTTATGCTTCTGGCGTTCACTTCTTAGGCCCTAACTATTCGATCTGGTGGGACAGCGCCCTAGGGTGAAGCCTAGGTTGCCCAGAACGTAGAAATGACCATAACTTTCACACTGGTTGCTATTATTCGTTTTATACGATGGAAAAGCCGTTATATTTATATTGTATTTTATGCTTCTGGCGTTGACTTCTGAGGCCGTTGCTATTCGATGTGGTGGAAGAACGCCATAGAGTGAAGCCTAGGTAGCCCGGAACGTAGAAATGTCCATATCTTTCACACTGTTTGCAATTATTCATTTTATACGATGGCAAAGCTGTTGTATTTATATTGTATTTTATGCTTCTGGCGTTGACTTCTTAGGCCCTAACTATTCGATCAGGTGGAGCGATGCCTCAGAGTTAAGTCTAGGATGCCCGAAACGCCGAAATGATCATTACTTTCACGCTTGTTGCAATCATTCCTGTTATAGGATCGAAAGACTGTTGTATTTTTATTGTATTTTATACTTCAGGCGTTGACTTCTGAGGCCGTAGCTATTCGATGTGGTGGAAGAACGCCATACAGTGAAGCCTAGGTTGCCCGGAACGTAGAAATGACCATTACTTTCACACTGTTTGCAATTATTCCTTTTATACGATGGAAAAGCTGTTGTATTTAAATCGTATTTTATGCTTCTGGCGTTGACTTCTAACGACCTAACTATTCGGTCTGGTGGAGCAACGCCCTAGAGTGAAGCCTAGGTTGCTCGGAAAGGAGAAATGACAATAAGTTTCATACTGGTTGCAATTATTCGTTTTATACGATGGAAAAGCTGTTGTATTTATATTGTATTTTATGCTTCTGGCGTTGACTTTTAAGGCACTAACTATTCGATCTGGTGGAGCAACGCCCTAGAGTGAAGCCTAGGTTGCCCGGAACGTAGAATTGGCCATCACTTTCAAACTAGTTGCAATTATTCCTGTTATATGATGGAAACCCTGTTGTATTTTTATTGCATGTTCTGCTTTGGGCGTTGACTTCTAAGGCCCTAACTATTCAATCTGTTGGAGCAACGGCCTAGGGTGAAGCCTAGGTTGCTCGGAAAGTAGAAATGAGCATAAGTTTCATACTGGTTGCAATCATTCGTTTTATGCGATGGAAAAACTGTTGTGTTTATATTGTATTTTATTCTTCTGGCGTTGACTTCTAAGGCGCTAGCTGTTCGATCTAGTGGAGCAACGCCCTATAGTGAAGCTGATGTTGCCCGGAACGCAGAAATGACCATAACTTTCACACTGGTTGCTATCTTTCGTTTTATACGATGGAAAGACTGTTATATTTATATTGTGTTTTATGCTTCTGGCGTTCACTTCTTAGGCCCTAACTATTCGATCTGGTGGAACAACGGCCTAGGGTGAAGCCTAGGTTGCCCGGAACGTAGAAATGACAATAACTTTTACACTGGTAGCAATTATTCGTTTTATACAATGGAAAAACTGTTCTATTTATTTTGTATTTAATGCTTCGGGCGTTGACTTTTAAGGCACTAACTATTCGATCTGGTGGAGCAACGCCCTAGAGTGAAGCCTAGGTTGCCCGGAACGTAGAATTGGCCATCACTTTCAAACTAGTTGCAATTATTCCTGTTATATGATGGAAACACTGTTGTATTTTTATTGCATGTTCTGCTTCGGGCGTTGACTTCTAAGGCCCTAACTATTCAATCTGTTGGAGCAACGCCCTAGGGTGAAGCCTAGGTTGCTCGGAAAGTAGAAATGAGCATAAGTTTCATACTGGTTGCAATCATCCGTTTTATACGATGGAAAAACTGTTGTGTTTATATTGTATTTTATTCTTCTGGCGTTGACTTCTAAGGCCCTAGCTGTTCGATCTAGTGGAGCAACGCCGTATAGTGAAGCTGAGGTTGCCCGGAACGTAGAAATGATCATAACTTTCACACTGGTTGCTATTATTCGTTTCATACGATGAAGAAACTGTTATATTTATATTGTATTTTATGCTTCTGGCGTTGACTTCTTAGGTCCTAACTATTCGATCTTGTGGAACAACGCCCTGGTGTGAAGCCTAGGTTGCCCGGAACGTAGAAATGACCATCACTTTCACACGGGTTGCAATCATTCCTGTTATAGGATGAAAACACTGTTTTATTTTTATTGTATTTTAAACTCCAGGCGTTGACTTCTGAGGCCGTAGCTATTCGATGCGGTGGAAGAACGCCATACAGTGAAGCCTAGGTTGCCCGGAACGTAGAAATGACCATAAGTTTCATACTGGTTGCAATTATTCGTTTTATACGATAGAAGAACTGTTGCATCTTTATCGTATTTTATGCTTCTGGCGTTCACTTCTTAGGCCCTAACTATTCGATCTGGTGGTACAGCGCCCTAGGGTGAAGCCTAGGTTGCCCAGAACGTAGAAATGACCATAACTTTCACACTGGTTGCTATTATTCGTTTTATACGATGGAAAAGCCGTTATATTTATATTGTATTTTATGCTTCTGGCGTTGACTTCTGAGGCCGTTGCTATTCGATGTGGTGGAAGAACGCCATAGAGTGAAGCCTAGGTAGCCCGGAACGTAGAAATGTCCATATCTTTCACACTGTTTGCAATTATTCATTTTATACGATGGCAAAGCTGTTGTATTTATATTGTATTTTATGCTTCTGGCGTTGACTTCTTAGGCCCTAACTATTCGATCAGGTGGAGCGATGCCTCAGAGTTAAGTCTAGGATGCCCGAAACGCCGAAATGATCATTACTTTCACGCTTGTTGCAATCATTCCTGTTATAGGATCGAAAGACTGTTGTATTTTTATTGTATTTTATACTTCAGGCGTTGACTTCTGAGGCCGTAGCTATTCGATGTGGTGGAAGAACGCCATACAGTGAAGCCTAGGTTGCCCGGAACGTAGAAATGACCATTACTTTCACACTGTTTGCAATTATTCCTTTTATACGATGGAAAAGCTGTTGTATTTAAATCGTATTTTATGCTTCTGGCGTTGACTTCTAACGACCTAACTATTCGGTCTGGTGGAGCAACGCCCTAGAGTGAAGCCTAGGTTGCTCGGAAAGGAGAAATGACAATAAGTTTCATACTGGTTGCAATTATTCGTTTTATACGATGGAAAAGCTGTTGTATTTATATTCTATTTTATGCTTCTGGCGTTGACTTTTAAGGCACTAACTATTCGATCTGGTGGAGCAACGCCCTAGAGTGAAGCCTAGGTTGCCCGGAACGTAGAATTGGCCATCACTTTCAAACTAGTTGCAATTATTCCTGTTATATGATGGAAACCCTGTTGTATTTTTATTGCATGTTCTGCTTTGGGCGTTGACTTCTAAGGCCCTAACTATTCAATCTGTTGGAGCAACGGCCTATGGTGAAGCCTAGGTTGCTCGGAAAGTAGAAATGAGCATAAGTTTCATACTGGTTGCAATCATTCGTTTTATGCGATGGAAAAACCGTTGTGTTTATATTGTATTTTATTCTTCTGGCGTTGACTTCTAAGGCGCTAGCTGTTCGATCTAGTGGAGCAACGCCCTATGGTGAAGCTGATGTTGCCCGGAACGCAGAAATGACCATAACTTTCACACTGGTTGCTATCTTTCGTTTTATACGATGGAAAGACTGTTATATTTATATTGTGTTTTATGCTTCTGGCGTTCACTTCTTAGGCCCTAACTATTCGATGTGGTGGAACAACGCCGTAGAGTGAAGCCTAGGTTGCCCGGAACGTAGAAATGACCATTACTCTCAGACTGTTTACAATTATTCGTTTTTACGATGGAAAAACTGTTGCATCTTTATCGTATTTTATGCTTCTGGCGTTCACTTCTTAGGCCCTAGCTATTCGATCTGGTGGAACAACGCCCTAGGGTGAAGCCTAGGTTGCCCGGAACGTAGAAATGACCATAACTTTCACACTGGTTGCAATTATTTGTTTTATACGATGGAAAAGCTGTTGTATTTATATCGTATTTTATGCTTCTGGCGTTGACTTCTTAGGCCCTAACTATTCCATCTGGTGAAACAACGCCCTAGGGTAAAGCCCAGGTTGCGCGGAACGTAGAAATGACCATAACCTTCACACTGGTAGCAATTATTCGTTTTATACGATGGAAGAACTGTTATATTTATATTGCATTTTATGCTTCGGGCATTGACTTCTAAGGCCGTAACTATTCGATCTGGTGGAGCAACGCCCTGGAGTGAAACCTAGGTTGCCCGGAACGTAGAAATGACCACTACTATCACACTGGTTGCATATTATTCCTGCTACACGATGGAAAAACTGTTGTGTTTTTATTGCATTTTATGCTTCTGGCGTTCACTTCTTAGGCCCTAACTATTCGATCTGGTGGAACAACGGCCTAGGGTGAAGCCTAGGTTGCCCGGAACGTAGAAATGACCATAACTTTTACATTGGTAGCAATTATTCATTTTATACAATGAAAAAACTGTTCTATTTATTTGGTACTTAACGCTACGGGCGTTGACTTCTAAGACCCTAACTGTTTGATCTGGTGGAGCAACGCCCTAGAGTGAAGCCTAGGTTGCCCGGAACGTAGACATGGCCATAACTTTCACACTGGTTACAATTATTTGTTTTATACGATGGAAAAGCTGTTGTATTTATATCGTATTTTATGCTTCTGGCGTTGACTTCTTAGGCCCTAACTCTTCCATCTGGTGGAACAACGCCCTAGGGTAAAGCCCAGGTTGCGCGGAACGTAGAAATGACCATAACCTTCACACTGGTAGCAATTATTCGTTTTATACAATGGAAAAACTGTTCTCTTTATTTTGTATTTAATGCTTCGGGCGTTGACTTCTAAGGCCCTAACTGTTTGATCTGGTGGAGCAACGCCCTAGAGTGAAGCCTAGGTTGCCCGGAACGTAGAAATGACCATTACATTCACACTGTTTGCAATTATTCGTTTTATACGATGGAAAAACTGTTGCATCTTTATCGTATTTTATGCTTCTGGCGTTCACTTCTTAGGCCCTAACTATTCGATCTGGTGGAACAACGCCCTAGGGTGAAGCCTAGGTTGCCCGGAACGTAGAAATGACCATAGCTTTTACACTGGTAGCAATTATTCGTTTTATACAATGGAAAAACCGTTCTATTTATTTTGTATTCTATGCTTCGGGCGTTGACTTCTAAGGCCCTAACTATTCAATCTGTTGGAGCAACGCCCTAGGGTGAAGCCTAGGTTGCTCTGAAAGTAGAAATGACCATAACTTTCACACTGGTAGCAATTATTCGTTTTATACAATGGAAAAACTGTTCTATTTATTTTGTATTTAATGCTTCGGGCGTTGACTTCTAAGGCCCTAACTGTTTGGTCTGGTGGAGCAACGCCCTGGAGCGAAGCCTAGGTTGCTCGGAATGTAGAAATGACCATAAGTTGCATACTGGTTGCAATTATTCGTTTTATACGGTGGAAAAACTGTTGTATTTATATTGTATTTTATGCTTCTGGCGTTGACTTCTCGGGCCCTAATTATTCGATCTGGTGGAGCAATGCCTCAGAGTTAAGTCTAGGATGCCCGAAACGCCGAAATGATCATTAATTTCACGCTTGTTGCAATTATTCCTGTTATGCGATGAAAAGACTGTTGAATTTTTATTGTATTTTATGCTTCAGGCGTGGATTTCTGAGGCCGTAGCTATTCGACGTGGTGCAAGAACGCCATACAGTGAAGCCTAGGTTGCCCGGAACGTAGAAATGACCACTACTTTCACACTGTTTGCAATTATTCCTGTTATAGGATGCAAAGACTGTTGTATTTTTATTGTATTTTATTCTTCTGGTGTTGACTTCTTAGGCACTAACTATACGATCTGGTGAAGCAACGCCCTAGGGTGAAGCCTAGGTTGCCCGGAACGTAGAAATGACCATTACTCTCACACTGTTTGCAATTATTCGTTTTTACGATGGAAAAACTGTTGCACCTTTATCGTATTTTATGCTTCTGGCGTTCACTTCTTAGGCCCTAGCTATTCGATCTGGTGGAACAACGCCCTAGGGTGAAGCCTAGGTTGCCCGGAACGTAGAAATGACCATAGCTTTTACACTGGTAGCAATTATTCGTTTTATACAATGGAAAAACCGTTCTATTTATTTTGTATTTTATGCTTCGGGCGTTGACTTCTAAGGCCCTAACTAATGAATCTGTTGGAGCAACGCCCTAGGGTGAAGCCTAGGTTGCTCTGAAAGTAGAAATGACCATAAGTTTCATACTGGTTGCAATTATTCATTTAATACGATGGAAATGCTGTTGTATTTATATCGTATTTTATGCTTCGGGCGTTGACTTCTTAGGCCCTAACATTTCGATCTGGTGGAGCAAAGCCCGACAGTGAAGCCTAGGTTGCCCGGAACGTAGATATGACCATAACCTTCACACAGATTGCAATTATTCGTTTTACACGGTGTAAAGGCTGTTGTATTTATTTTATATTTTATGCTTCTGGTGCTGACTTCTTAGACCCTAACTATTCGATCTTGTGGAACAACGCCCTAGAGTGAAGCCTAGGTTGCCTGGAACGTAGAAATGACCATCACTTTCACACGGGTTGCAATTATTCCTGTTATAGGATGGAAAGACTGTTGTATTTTTATTGTATTTTGTTCTTCTGGTGTTGACTTCTTAGCCACTAACTATACGATCTGGTGAAGCAACGCCCTAGAGTGAAGCCTAGGCTGCCCGATACGTAGAAATGACCATAACTTTCACACTGGTAGCAATTATTTGTTTTATACCATGGAAAAACTGTTCTATTTATATTGTATTTAATGCTTCGGGCGTTGACTTCTAAGGCACTAACTGTTTGATGTGGTGGAGCAACGCCCTGGAGCGAAGCCTAGGTTGCCTGGAACGTAGAAATGACCATCACTTTCACACGGGTTGCAATTACTCCTGTTATAGGATGGAAAGACTGTTGTATTTTTATTGTATTTTATACTTCAGGCGTTGACTTCTGAGGCCGTAGCTATTCGATGTGGTGGAAGAACGCCATACAGTGAAGCCTAGGTTGCCCGGAACGTAGAAATGACCATAACTTTCACACTGGTTGCAATTATTCCAGTTATACGATGAAAAGATTGTTGTATTTTTATTGTATTTTATGCTTCAGGCGTGGACTTCTGAGGCCGTAGCTATTCGATGTGGTGGGAGAACGCCATACAGTGAAGCCTAGGTTGCCTGGAACGTAGAATAGACCATAACTTTCACACTGGTTGCTATTATACGTTTTATACGACGGAAAAACTGTTACATTTATATCGTATTTTATGCTTCTGGCGTTGACTTCTAAGGACCTAACTATTCGATCTGGTGGAGCAACGCCCTAGAGTGAAGCCTAGGTTGCTCGGAATGTAGAAATGACCATAAGTTGCATACTGGTTGCAATTATTCGTTTTATACGATGGAAAAACTGTTGTATTTATAATGTATTTTATGATTCTGGCGTTGACTTCTCGGGCCCTAATTATTCGATCTGGTGGAGCAATGCCTCAGAGTTAAGTCTAGGATGCCCGAAACGCCGAAATGATCATTACTTTCACGCTTGTTGCAATTATTCCTGTTATGCGATGAAGAGACTGTTGTATTTTTATTGTATTTTATGCTTCAGGCGTGGACTTCTGAGGCCGTAGCTATTCGATGTGGTGCAAGAACGCCATACAGTGAAGCCTAGGTTGCCCGGAACGTAGACATGGCCATAACTTTCACACTGGTTACAATTATTTGTTTTATACGATGGAAAAGCTGTTGTATTTATATCGTATTTTATGCTTCTGGCGTTGACTTCTTAGGCCCTAACTATTCCATCTGGTGGAACAACGCCCTAGGGTAGAGCCCAGGTTGCGCGGAACGTAGAAATGACCATAGCCTTCACACTGGTAGCAATTATTCGTTTTATACAATGGAAAAACTGTTCTCTTTATTTTGTATTTAATGCTTCGGGCGTTGACTTCTAAGGCCCTAACCGTTTGATCTGGTGGAGCAACGCCCTAGAGTGAAGCCTAGGTTGCCCGGAACGTAGAAATGACCATTACATTCACACTGTTTGCAATTATTCGTTTTATACGATGGAAAAACTGTTGCATCTTTATCGTATTTTATGCTTCTGGCGTTCACTTCTTAGGCCCTAACTATTCGATCTGGTGGAACAACGCCCTAGGGTGAAGCCTAGGTTGCCCGGAACGTAGAAATGACCATAGCTTTTACACTGGTAGCAATTATTCGTTTTATACAATGGAAAAACCGTTCTATTTATTTTGTATTCTATGCTTCGGGCGTTGACTTCTAAGGCCCTAACTATTCAATCTGTTGGAGCAACGCCCTAGGGTGAAGCCTAGGTTGCTCTGAAAGTAGAAATGACCATCACTTTCACACGGGTTGCAATTATTCCTGTTATAGGATGGAAAGACTGTTGTATTTTTATTGTATTTTATTCTTCTGGTGTTGACTTCTTAGGCACTAACTATTCGATCTGGTGGAACAACGCCGTAGAGTGAATCCCAGGCAGCCCGGTACGTAGAAATGACCATAACTTTCACACTGGTAGCAATTATTCGTTTTATACAATGGAAAAACTGTTCTATTTATTTTGTATTTAATGCTTCGGGCTTTGACTTCTAAGGCCCTAACTGTTTGATCTGGTGGAGCAACGCCCTGGAGCGAAGCCTAGGTTGCTCGGAATGTAGAAATGACCATAACTTTTACACTGGTAGCAATTATTCGTTTTATACAATGGAAAAACTGTTCTATTTATTTTGTATTTAATGCTTCGGGCGTTGACTTCTAAGGCCCTAACTGTTTGATCTGGTGGAGCAACGCCCTAGAGTGAAGCCTAGGTTACCTGGAACGTAGAAATGACCATCCCTTTCACACGGGTTGCAATTATTCCTGTTATAGGATGGAAAGACTGTTGTATTTTTATTGTATTTTATACTTCAGGCGTTGACTTCTGAGGCCGTAGCTATTCGATGTGGTGGAATAACGCCATACAGTGATGCCTAGGTTGCCCGGAACGTAGAAATGACCATAACTTTCACACTGGTTGCAATTATTTGTTTTATACGATGGAAAAGCTGTTGTATTTATATCGTATTTTATGCTTCTGGCGTTGACTTCTTAGGCCCTAACTATTCCATCTGGTGAAACAACGCCCTAGGGTAAAGCCCAGGTTGCGCGGAACGTAGAAATGACCATAACCTTCACACTGGTAGCAATTATTCGTTTTATACGATGGAAGAACTGTTATATTTATATTGCATTTTATGCTTCGGGCATTGACTTCTAAGGCCGTAACTATTCGATCTGGTGGAGCAACGCCCTGGAGTGAAACCTAGGTTGCCCGGAACGTAGAAATGACCACTACTATCACACTGGTTGCATATTATTCCTGCTACACGATGGAAAAACTGTTGTGTTTTTATTGCATTTTATGCTTCTGGCGTTCACTTCTTAGGCCCTAACTATTCGATCTGGTGGAACAACGGCCTAGGGTGAAGCCTAGGTTGCCCGGAACGTAGAAATGACCATAACTTTTACATTGGTAGCAATTATTCATTTTATACAATGAAAAAACTGTTCTATTTATTTGGTACTTAACGCTACGGGCGTTGACTTCTAAGACCCTAACTGTTTGATCTGGTGGAGCAACGCCCTAGAGTGAAGCCTAGGTTGCCCGGAACGTAGACATGGCCATAACTTTCACACTGGTTACAATTATTTGTTTTATACGATGGAAAAGCTGTTGTATTTATATCGTATTTTATGCTTCTGGCGTTGACTTCTTAGGCCCTAACTCTTCCATCTGGTGGAACAACGCCCTAGGGTAAAGCCCAGGTTGCGCGGAACGTAGAAATGACCATAACCTTCACACTGGTAGCAATTATTCGTTTTATACAATGGAAAAACTGTTCTCTTTATTTTGTATTTAATGCTTCGGGCGTTGACTTCTAAGGCCCTAACTGTTTGATCTGGTGGAGCAACGCCCTAGAGTGAAGCCTAGGTTGCCCGGAACGTAGAAATGACCATTACATTCACACTGTTTGCAATTATTCGTTTTATACGATGGAAAAACTGTTGCATCTTTATCGTATTTTATGCTTCTGGCGTTCACTTCTTAGGCCCTAACTATTCGATCTGGTGGAACAACGCCCTAGGGTGAAGCCTAGGTTGCCCGGAACGTAGAAATGACCATAGCTTTTACACTGGTAGCAATTATTCGTTTTATACAATGGAAAAACCGTTCTATTTATTTTGTATTCTATGCTTCGGGCGTTGACTTCTAAGGCCCTAACTATTCAATCTGTTGGAGCAACGCCCTAGGGTGAAGCCTAGGTTGCTCTGAAAGTAGAAATGACCATAACTTTCACACTGGTAGCAATTATTCGTTTTATACAATGGAAAAACTGTTCTATTTATTTTGTATTTAATGCTTCGGGCGTTGACTTCTAAGGCCCTAACTGTTTGATCTGGTGGAGCAACGCCCTGGAGCGAAGCCTAGGTTGCTCGGAATGTAGAAATGACCATAAGTTGCATACTGGTTGCAATTATTCGTTTTATACGGTGGAAAAACTGTTGTATTTATATTGTATTTTATGCTTCTGGCGTTGACTTCTCGGGCCCTAATTATTCGATCTGGTGGAGCAATGCCTCAGAGTTAAGTCTAGGATGCCCGAAACGCCGAAATGATCATTAATTTCACGCTTGTTGCAATTATTCCTGTTATGCGATGAAAAGACTGTTGAATTTTTATTGTATTTTATGCTTCAGGCGTGGATTTCTGAGGCCGTAGCTATTCGACGTGGTGCAAGAACGCCATACAGTGAAGCCTAGGTTGCCCGGAACGTAGAAATGACCACTACTTTCACACTGTTTGCAATTATTCCTGTTATAGGATGCAAAGACTGTTGTATTTTTATTGTATTTTATTCTTCTGGTGTTGACTTCTTAGGCACTAACTATACGATCTGGTGAAGCAACGCCCTAGGGTGAAGCCTAGGTTGCCCGGAACGTAGAAATGACCATTACTCTCACACTGTTTGCAATTATTCGTTTTTACGATGGAAAAACTGTTGCACCTTTATCGTATTTTATGCTTCTGGCGTTCACTTCTTAGGCCCTAGCTATTCGATCTGGTGGAACAACGCCCTAGGGTGAAGCCTAGGTTGCCCGGAACGTAGAAATGACCATAGCTTTTACACTGGTAGCAATTATTCGTTTTATACAATGGAAAAACCGTTCTATTTATTTTGTATTTTATGCTTCGGGCGTTGACTTCTAAGGCCCTAACTAATGAATCTGTTGGAGCAACGCCCTAGGGTGAAGCCTAGGTTGCTCTGAAAGTAGAAATGACCATAAGTTTCATACTGGTTGCAATTATTCATTTAATACGATGGAAATGCTGTTGTATTTATATCGTATTTTATGCTTCGGGCGTTGACTTCTTAGGCCCTAACATTTCGATCTGGTGGAACAACGCCCGAGAGTGAAGCCTAGGTTGCATGGAACGTAGAATTGGCCATCACATTCAAAGTGGTTGCAATTATTCCTGATATATGATGGAAGCACTGTTGTATTTTTTTTGCATTTTATGGTTCGGGCGTTGACTTCTAAGGCCCTAACTGTTCAATCTGTTGGAGCAACGCCCTACGATGAAGCCCAGGTTGCTCGGAAAGTAGAAATGTCCATAAGATTCATACTGGTTGCAATTATTCGTTTTATACGATGGAAAAACTGTTGCATTTATATTGTATTTTATGCTTCTGGCGTTGACTTCTAAGGCACTAACTATTCGATCTGGTGGAGCAACGCAATAGAGTGAAGCCTAGGTTGCCCGGAACGTAGAATTGGCCATCACTTTCAAACTGGTTGCAATTATTCCTGTTATATGATGGAAACACTGTGGTATTTTTTTTCCATTTTATGGTTCGGGCGTTGACTTCTAAGGCCCTAACTATTCAATCTGTTGGAGCAACGCCCTAGGGTGAAGCCTAGCTTGCTCGGAAAGTAGAAATGACCATAAGTTTCATACTGGTTGCAATTATTCGTTTTATACGATGGAAAAACTGTTGTATTTATATGGTATTTTATGCTTCTGGCGTTGACTTCTAAGGCACTAACTATTGGATCTGGTGGAGCAACGCCCTAGAGTGAAGCCTATGTTGTCCGGAAGTTAGAATTGGCCATCACTTTCAAACTGGTTGCAATTATTCCTTTTATACGATGGAAAAACTGTTGTATTTATATTGTATTTTATGCTTCTGACCTTGACTTCTAAGGCACTAACTATTCGATCTGGTGGAGCGACGCCCTAGGGAGAAGCCTAGGTTGCCCGGAAAGTAGAAATGACGTTAACCTTCATACTGGTTGCAATTATTCGTTTTATACGATGGAAAAACTGTTGTGTTTATATTGTATTTAATCATCTGGCGTTGACTTCTAAGGTACTAACTATTCGACCTAGTGGAGCAACGCCCTATAGTGAAGCCTATGTTGCCCGAACGTATAAATGACCATCACTTTCAAACTGGTTGTAATTATTCCTGTTATATGATGGAAAAACTGTTGTATTTTTGTTGCATTTTATGCTTCGGGCATTGACTTCTAAGGCCCTAACTATTCAATCTGTTGGAGCAACGCCCTAGGGTGAAGCCTAGGTTGCCTGGAACGTAGAATTGGCCATCACTCTCAAACTGGTTGCAATTATTCCTGATATATGATGGAAACACTGTTGTATTTTTTTTGCATTTTATGGTTCGGGCGTTGACTTCTAAGGCCCTAACCATTCAATCTGTTGGAGCAACGCCCTAGGGTGAAGCCTAGGTTGCTGGGAAAGTAGAAATGAGCATAAGTTTCATACTGGTTGCAATTATTCGTTTTATACGATGGAAAAACTCTTGTATTTATATTGTATTTTATGCTTCTGGCGTTGACTTCTAAGGCACTAACTAGTCGATCTGGTGGAGCAACGCCCTAGAGTGAAGCCTAGGTTGCCCGGAACGTAGAATTGGCCATCACTTTCATCCTGGTTGCAATTATTCCTGATATATGATGGAAACACTGTTGTATTTTTTTTGCATTTTATGGTTCGGGCGTTGACTTCTAAGGCCCTAACTGTTCAATCTGTTGGAGCAACGCCCTAGGGTGAAGCCTAGGTTGCTCGGAAAGTAGAAATGTCCATAAGTTTCATACTGGTTGCAATTATTCGTTTTATACGATGGAAAAACTGTTGTATTTATATTGTATTTCATGCATCTGGCGTTGACTTCTAAGGTACTAACTATTCGATCTAGTGGAGCAACGCCCTAGAGTGAAGCCTATGTTGCCCGGAACGTAGAAATGACCATCACTTTCAAACTGGTTGCAATTCTTCCTGTTATATGATGGAAAAACTTCCTGTTATATGATGGAAAAACTGTTGTATTTTTATTGCATTTTATGCTCCGGGCATTGACTTCTAAGGCCCTAACTATTCAATCTGGTGGAACAACGGCCTAGGGTGAAGCCTAGGTTACCCGGAACGTAGAAATAACCATAACTTTTACACTGGTAGCAATTATTCGTTTTATACTATGGAAAAACTGTTCTATTTATTTTGTATTTAATGTTTCAGGCGTTGGCTTCTAAGGCCCTAACTGTTTGATCTGGTGGAGCAACGCCCTAGAGTGAAACCTAGGTTGCCCGGAACGTAGAAATGACCATAACTTTCACACTGGTTGCTATTATTCGTTTTATACGATGGAAAAACTGTTATATTTATATTGTATTTTATGCTCCTGGCGTTGACTTCTTAGGCCCTTACTATTCGATCTGGTGGAACAACGCCCGAGAGTGAAGCCTAGGTTGCCCGGAACGTAGAATTGACCATCACTTTCAAACTCGTTGCAATTATTCCTGTTATATGATGGAAACACTGGTATTTTTTTTGCATTTTATGGTTCGGGCGTTGACTTCTAAGGCCCTAAATATTCAATCTGTTGGAGCAACGCCCTGGGGTGAAGCCTAGGTTGCTGGGAAAGTAGAAATGAGCATAAGTTTCATACTGGTTGCAATTATTCGTTTTATACGATGGAAAAACTCTTGTATTATTATTGTATTTTATGCTTCTGGCGTTGACTTCTAAGGCACTAACTATTCGATCTGGTGGAGCAACGCCCTAGAGTGAAGCCTAGGTTGCCCGGAACGTAGAATTGGCCATCACTTTCATACTGGTTGCAATTATTCCTGATATATGATGGAAACACTGTGGTATTTTTTTTCCATTTTATGGTTCGGGCGTTGACTTCTAAGGCCCTAACTATTCAATCTGTTGGAGCAACGCCCTAGGGTGAAGCCTAGCTTGCTCGGAAAGTAGAAATGACCATAAGTTTCATACTGGTTGCAATTATTCGTTTTATACGATGGAAAAACTGTTGTATTTATATGGTATTTTATGCTTCTGGCGTTGACTTCTAAGGCACTAACTATTGGATCTGGTGGAGCAACGCCCTAGAGTGAAGCCTATGTTGTCCGGAAGTTAGAATTGGCCATCACTTTCAAACTGGTTGCAATTATTCCTTTTATACGATGGAAAAACTGTTGTATTTATATTGTATTTTATGCTTCTGACCTTGACTTCTAAGGCACTAACTATTCGATCTGGTGGAGCGACGCCCTAGGGAGAAGCCTAGGTTGCCCGGAAAGTAGAAATGACGTTAACCTTCATACTGGTTGCAATTATTCGTTTTATACGATGGAAAAACTGTTGTATTTATATTGTATTTAATCATCTGGCGTTGACTTCTAAGGTACTAACTATTCGATCTAGTGGAGCAACGCCCTATAGTTAAGCCTATGTTGCCCGAACGTATAAATGACCATCACTTTCAAAGTGGTTGCAATTATTCCTGTTATATGATGGAAAAACTGTTGTATTTTTGTTGCATTTTATGCTTCGGGCATTGACTTCTAAGGCCCTAACTATTCAATCTGTTGGGGCAACGCCCTAGGGTGAAGCCTAGGTTGCCTGGAACGTAGAATTGGCCATCACTCTCAAACTGGTTGCAATTATTCCTGATATATGATGGAAACACTGTTGTATTTTTTTTGCATTTTATGGTTCGGGCGTTCACTTCTAAGGCCCTAACCATTCAATCTGTTGGAGCAACGCCCTGGGGTGAAGCCTAGGTTGCTGGGAAAGTAGAAATGAGCATAAGTTTCATACTGGTTGCAATTATTCGTTTTATACGATGGAAAAACTCTTGTATTATTATTGTATTTTATGCTTCTGGCGTTGACTTCTAAGGCACTAACTATTCGATCTGGTGGAGCAACGCCCTAGAGTGAAGCCTAGGTTGCCCGGAACGTAGAATTGGCCATCACTTTCATACTGGTTGCAATTATTCCTGATATATGATGGAAACACTGTTGTATTTTTTTTGCATTTTATGGTTCGGGCGTTGACTTCTAAGGCCCTAACTGTTCAATCTGTTGGAGCAACGCCCTAGGGTGAAGCCTAGGTTGCTCGGAAAGTAGAAATGTCCATAAGTTTCATACTGGTTGCAATTATTCGTTTTATACGATGGAAAAACTGTTGTATTTATATTGTATTTTATGCATCTGGCGTTGACTTCTAAGGTACTAACTATTCGATCTAGTGGAGCAACGCCCTAGAGTGAAGCCTATGTTGCCCGGAACGTAGAAATGACCATCACTTTCAAACTGGTTGCAATTCTTCCTGTTATATGATGGAAAAACTGTTGTATTTTTATTGCATTTTATGCTTCGGGCATTGACTTCTAAGGCCCTAACTATTCAATCTGGTGGAACAACGGCCTAGGGTGAAGCCTAGGTTACCCGGAACGTAGAAATAACCATAACTTTTACACTGGTAGCAATTATTCGTTTTATACTATGGAAAAACTGTTCTATTTATTTTGTATTTAATGCTTCGGGCGTTGGCTTCTAAGGCCCTAACTGTTTGATCTGGTGGAGCAACGCCCTAGAGTGAAACCTAGGTTGCCCGGAACGTAGAAATGACCATAACTTTCACACTGGTTGCTATTATTCGTTTTATACGATGGAAAAACTGTTATATTTATATTGTATTTTATGCTCCTGGCGTTGACTTCTTAGGCCCTTACTATTCGATCTGGTGGAACAACGCCCGAGAGTGAAGCCTAGGTTGCATGGAACGTAGAATTGGCCATCACATTCAAAGTGGTTGCAATTATTCCTGATATATGATGGAAGCACTGTTGTATTTTTTTTGCATTTTATGGTTCGGGCGTTGACTTCTAAGGCCCTAACTGTTCAATCTATTGGAGCAACGCCCTAGGATGAAGCCCAGGTTGCTCGGAAAGTAGAAATGTCCATAAGATTCATACTGGTTGCAATTATTCGTTTTATACGATGGAAAAACTGTTGTATTTATATTGTATTTTATGCTTCTGGCGTTGACTTCTAAGGCACTAACTATTCGATCTGGTGGAGCAACGCAATAGAGTGAAGCCTAGGTTGCCCGGAACGTAGAATTGGCCATCACTTTCAAACTGGTTGCAATTATTCCTGTTATATGATGGAAACACTGTGGTATTTTTTTTCCATTTTATGGTTCGGGCGTTGACTTCTAAGGCCCTAACTATTCAATCCGTTGGAGCAACGCCCTAGGGTGAAGCCTAGGTTGCTCGGAAAGTAGAAATGACCATAAGTTTCATACTGGTTGCAATTATTCGTTTTATACGATGGAAAAACTGTTGTATTTATATTGTATTTTATGCATCTGACGTTGACTTCTAAGGTACTAACTATTCGATCTAGTGGAGCAACGCACTAGAGTGAAGCCTATGTTGCCCGGAACGTAGAAATGACCATCACTTTCAAACTGGTTGCAATCCTTCCTGTTATATGATGGAAAAACTGTTGTATTTTTATTGCATTTTATGCTTCGGGCATTGACTTCTAAGGCCCTAACTATTCAATCTGGTGGAACAACGGCCTAGGGTGATGCCTAGGTTGCCCGGAACGTAGAAATAGCCATAACTTTTACACTGGTAGCAATTATTCGTTTTATACTATGGAAAAACTGTTCTATTTATTTTGTATTTAATGCTTCGGCCGTTGGCTTCTAAGGCCCTAACTGTTTGATCTGGTGGAGCAACGCCCTAGAGTGAAACCTAGGTTGCCCGGAACGTAGAAATGACCATAACTTTCACACTGGTTGCTATTATTCGTTTTATACGATGGAAAAACTGTTATATTTATATTGTATTTTATGCTTCTGGCGTTCACTTCTTAGGCCCTTACTATTCGATCTGGTGGAACAACGCCCGAGAGTGAAGCCTAGGTTGCCTGGAACGTAGAATTGGCCATCACATTCAAAGTGGTTGCAATTATTCCTGATATATGATGGAAACACTGGTGTATTTTTTTTGCATTTTATGGTTCGGGCGTTGACTTCTAAGGCCCTAACTGTTCAATCTATTGGAGCAACGCCCTAGGGTGAAGCCCAGGTTGCTCGGAAAGTAGAAATGTCCATAAGATTCATACTGGTTGCAATTATTCGTTTTATACGATGGAAAAACTGTTGTATTTATATCGTATTTTATGCTTCTGGCGTTGACTTCTAAGGCACTAACTATTCGATCTGGTGGAGCAACGCAATAGAGTGATGCCTAGGTTGCCCGGAACGTAGAATTGGCCATCAATTTCAAACTGGTTGCAATTATACCTGTTACATGATGGAAACACTGCTTTATTTTTTTTGCATTTTATGGTTCGGTCGTTGACTTCTAAGGCCCTAACTATTCAATCCGTTGGAGCAACGCCCTAGGGTGAAGCCTAGGTTGCTCGGAAAGTAGAAATGACCATAAGTTTCATACTGGTTGCAATTATTCGTTTTATACGATGGAAAAACTGTTGTATTTATATTGTATTTTATGCATCTGGCGTTGACTTCTAAGGTACTAACTATTCGATCTAGTGGAGCAACGCCCTAGAGTGAAGCCTATGTTGCCCGGAACGTAGAAATGACCATCACTTTCAAACTGGTTGCAATCCTTCCTGTTATATGATGGAAAAACTGTTGTATTTTTATTGCATTTTATGCTTCGGGCATTGACTTCTAAGGCCCTAACTATTCAATCTGGTGGAACAACGGCCTAGGGTGAAGCCTAGGTTGCCCGGAACGTAGAAATAACCATAACTTTCACACTGGTTGCTATTATTCGTTTTATACGATGGAAAAACTGTTATATTTATATTGTATTTCATGCATCTGGCGTTGACTTCTTAGGCCCTTACTATTCGATCTGGTGGAGCAACGCCCTAGAGTGAAACCTAGGTTGCCCGGAACGTAGAAACGACCATAACATTCACACAGGTTGCTATTATTCGTTTTATACGATGGAAAAACTGTTATATTTATATTGTATTTTATGCTTCTGGCGTTGACTTCTTAGGCCCTTACTATTCGATCTGGTGGAACAACGCCCGAGAGTGAAGCCTAGGTTGCCTGGAACGTAGAATTGGCCAACACATTCAAAGTGGTTGCAATTATTCCTGATATATGATGGAAACACTCTTGTATTTTTTTTGCATTTTATGGTTCGGGCGTTGACTTCTAAGGCCCTAACTATTCAACTCCGTTGGAGCAACGCCCTAGGGTGAAGCCTAGGTTGCTCGGAAAGTAGAAATGACCATAAGTTTCATACTGGTTGCAATTATTCGTTATATACGATGGAAAAACTGTTGTATTTATATTGTATTTTATGCATCTGGCGTTGACTTCTAAGGTACTAACTATTCGATCTAGTGGAGCAACGCCCTAGAGTGAAGCCTATGTTAACCGGAACGTAGAAATGACCATCACTTTCAAACTGGTTGCAATTCTTCCTGTTATATGATGGAAAAACTGTTGTATTTTTATTGCATTTTATGCTTCGGGCATTGACTTCTAAGGCCCTAACTATTCAATCTGGTGGAACAACGGCCTAGGGTGAAGCCTAGGTTGCCCGGAACGTAGAAATAACCATAACTTTTACACTGGTAGCAATTGTTCGTTTTATACTATGGAAAAACTGTTCTATTTATGTTGTATTTAATGCTTCGGCCGTTGGCTTCTAAGGCCCTAACTGTTTGTTCTGGTGCAGCAACGCCCTAGAGTGAAACCTAGGTTGCCCGGAACGTAGAAATGACCATAACTTTCACACTGGTTGCTATTATTCGTTTTATACGATGGAAAAACTGTTATATTTATATTGTATGTTATGCTTCTGGCGTTGACTTCTTAGGCCCTTACTATTCGATCTGGTGGAACAACGCCCGAGAGTGAAGCCTAGGTTGCCTGGAACGTAGAATTGGCCAACACATTCAAAGTGGTTGCAATTATTCCTGATATATGATGGAAACACTGTTGTATTTTTTTTGCATTTTGTGGTACGGGCGTTGACTTCTAAGGCCCTAACTAATCAATCTGTTGGAGCAGCGGCCTAGGGTGAAGCCCAGGTTGCTCGGAAAGTAGAAATGACCATAAGTTTCATACTGGTTGCATTTATTCGTTTCATACGATGGAAAAACTGTTGTATTTATATTGTATTTTATGCTTCTGGCGTTGACTTCTAAGGCACTAACTATTCGATCTGGTGGAGCAACGCCCTAGAGTGAAGCCTAGGTTGCCCGGAACGTAGAAATGACCATAACTTTCACACTGTTTGCTATTATTCGTTTTATACGATGGAAAAACTGTTATATTTATATTGTATTTTATGCTTCTGGCGTTGACTTCTTAGGCCCTTACTATTCGATCTGGTGGAACAACGCCCGAGAGTGAAGCCTAGGTTGCCTGGAACGTAGAATTGGCCATCACATTCAAAGTGGTTGCAATTATTCCTGATATATGATGGAAACACTGTTGTATTTTTTTTGCATTTTATGGTTCGGGCGTTGACTTCTAAGGCCCTAACTGTTCAATCTGTTGGAGCAACGCCCTAGGGTGAAGCCCAGGTTGCTCGGAAAGTAGAAATGTCCATAAGATTCATACTGGTTGCAATTATTCGTTTTATACGATGGAAAAACTGTTGTATTTATATCGTATTTTATGCTTCTGGCGTTGACTTCTAAGGCACTAACTATTCGATCTGGTGGAGCAACGCCCTAGAGTGAAGCCTAGGTTGCACGGAACGTAGACATGACCATAAATTTCACACTGGTTGCATTATTCGCTTTATGCAATGGAAAAACTGTTCTATTTATATTGTATTTTCTGCTTCTGGCGTTGAATTCTAAGTCCCTAACTATTCGATCTGGTGGAGTAACGCCATACACTGAAGCCTAGGTAGCCCGGAACGTAGAAATGACCATAAGTTTCATACTGGTTGCAATTATTCGTTTTATACGATGGAAAAACTGTTGTATTTATATTGTATTTTATGCATCTGGCGTTGACTTCTAAGGTACTAACTATTCGATCTAGTGGAGCAACGCCCTAGAGTGAAGCCTATGTTAACCGGAACGTGGAAATGACCATCACTTTCAAACTGGTTGCAATTCTTCCTGTTATATGATGGAAAAACTGTTGTATTTTTATTGCATTTTATGCTTCGGGCATTGACTTCTAAGGCCCTAACTATTCAATCTGGTGGAACAACGGCCTAGGGTGAAGCCTAGGTTGCCCGGAACGTAGAAATAACCATAACTTTTACACTGGTAGCAATTGTTCGTTTTATACTATGGAAAAACTGTTCTATTTATTTTGTATTTAATGCTTCGGCCGTTGGCTTCTAAGGCCCTAACTGTTTGATCTGGGGGAGCAACGCCCTAGAGTGAAACCTAGATTGCCCGGAACGTAGAAATGACCATAACTTTCACACTGGTTGCTATTATTCGTTTTATACGATGGAAAAACTGTTATATTTATATTGTATTTTATGCTTCTGGCGTTGACTTCTTAGGCCCTTACTATTCGATCTGGTGGAACAACGCCCGAGAGTGAAGCCTAGGTTGCCTGGAACGTAGAATTGGCGTTAAACATTCAAAGTGGTTGCAATTATTCCTGATATATGATGGAAACACTGTTGTATTTTTTTTGCATTTTATGGTTCGGGCGTTGACTTCTAAGGCCCTAACTGTTCAATCTGTTGGAGCAACGCCCGAGGGTGAAGCCCAGGTTGCTCGGAAAGTAGAAATGTCCATAAGATTCATACTGGTTTCAATTATTCGTTTTATACGATGGAAAAACTGTTGTATTTATATCGTATTTTATGCTTCTGGCGTTGACTTCTAAGGCACTAACTATTCGATCTGGTGGAGCAACGCAATAGAGTGATGCCTAGGTTGCCCGGAACGTAGAATTGGCCATCAATTTCAAACTGGTTGCAATTATACCTGTTACATGATGGAAACACTGCTTTATTTTTTTTGCATTTTATGGTTCGGTCGTTGACTTCGAAGGCCCTAACTATTCAATCCGTTGGAGCAACGCCCTAGGGTGAAGCCTAGGTTGCTCGGAAAGTAGAAATGACCATAAGCTTCATACTGGTTGCAATTATTCGTTTTATACGATGGAAAAACTGTTGTATTTATATTGTATTTTATGCATCTGGCGTTGACTTCTAAGGTACTAACTATTCGATCTAGTGGAGCAACGCCCTAGAGTGAAGCCTATGTTGCCCGGAACGTAGAAATGACCATCACTTTCAAACTGGTTGCAATCCTTCCTGTTATATGATGGAAAAACTGTTGTATTTTTATTGCATTTTATGCTTCGGGCATTGACTTCTAATGCCCTAACTATTCAATCTGGTGGAACAACGGCCTAGGGTGAAGCCTAGGTTGCCCGGAACGTAGAAATGACCATAACTTTCACACTGGTTGCTATTATTCGTTTTATACGATGGAAAAACTGTTATATTTATATTGTATTTTATGCATCTGGCGTTGACTTCTTAGGCCCTTACTATTCGATCTGGTGGAACAACGCCCGAGAGTGAAGCCTAGGTTGCCTGGAACGTAGAATTGGCCAACACATTCAAAGTGGTTGCAATTATTCCTGATATATGATGGAAACACTGTTGTATTTTTTTTGCATTTTATGGTTCGGGCGTTGACTTCTGAGGCCCTAACTATTCAACCTGTTGGAGCAACGGCCTAGGGTGAAGCCCAGGTTGCTCGGAAAGTAGAAATGACCATAAGTTTCATACTGGTTGCAATTATTCGTTTTATACGATGGAAAAACTGTTGTATTTATATTGTATTTTATGCATATGGCGTTGACTTCTAAGGTACTAACTATTCGTTCTAGTGGAGCAACGCCCTAGAGTGAAGCCTACGTTGCCCGGAACGTAGAAATGACCATCACTTTCAAACTGGTTGCAATTCTTCCTGTTATATGATGGAAAAGCTGTTGTATTTTTATTGCATTTTATGCTTCGGGCATTGACTTCTAAGGCCCTAACTATTCAATCTGGTGGAACAACGGCCTAGGGTGAAGCCTAGGTTGCCCGGAACGTAGAACTAACCATAACTTTTACACTGGTAGCAATTATTCGTTTTATACTATGGAAAAACTGTTCTATTTATTTTGTATTTAATGCTTCGGGCTTTGGCTTCTAAGGCCCTAACTGTTTGATCTGGTGGAGCAACGCCCTAGAGTGAAACCTAGGTTGCCCGGAACGTAGAAATGACCATAACTTTCACACTGGTTGCTATTATTCGTTTTATACGATGGAAAAACTGTTATATTTATATTGTATTTTATGCTTCTGGCGTTGACTTCTTAGGCCCTTAGTATTCGATCTGGTGGAACAACGCCGAAGAGTGAAGCCTAGGTTGCCTGGAACGTAGAATTGGCCATCACATTCAAAGTGGTTGCAATTATTCCTGATATATGATGGAAACACTGTTGTATTTTTTTTGCATTTTGTGGTTCGGGCGTTGACTTCTAAGGCCCTAACTGTTCAATCTGTTGGAGCAACGCCCTAGGGTGAAGCCCAGGTTGCTCGGAAAGTAGAAATGTCCATAAGATTCATACTGGTTGTAATTATTCGTTTCATTCGATGGAAAAACTGTTGTATTTATATCGTATTTTATGCTTCTGGCGTTGACTTCTAAGGCACTAACTATTCGATCTGGTGGAGCAACGCAATAGAGTGATGCCTATGTTGCCCGGAACGTAGAAATGACCATCACTTTCAAACTGGTTGCAATCCTTCCTGTTATATGATGGAAAAACTGTTGTATTTTTATTACATTTTATGCTTCGGGCGTTGACTTCTTAGGCCCTTACTATTCGATCTGGTGGAACAACGCCCGAGAGTGAAGCCTAGGTTGCCTGGAACGTAGAATTGGCCATCACATTCAAAGTGGTTGCAATGATTCCTGATATATGATGGAAACACTGTGGTACTTTTTTTGCATTTTATGGTTCAGGCGTTGACTTCTAAGGCCCTAACTATTCAATCTGTTGGAGCAACTGCCTAGGGTGAAGCCCAGGTTGCTCGGAAAGTAGAAATGACCATAAGTTTCATACTGGTTGCAATTATTCGTTTTATACGATGGAAAAACTGTTGTATTTATATTGTATTTTATGCTTCTGGCGTTGACTTCTAAGGCACTAACTATTCGATCTGTTGGAGCAACGCCCTAGAGTGAAGCCTAGGTTGCCCGGAACGTAGAATTGGCCATCACATTCAAAGTGGTTGCAATTATTCCTGATATATGATGGAAACACTGTGGTACTTTTTTTGCATTTTATGGTTCAGGCGTTGACTTCTAAGGCCCTAACTATTCAATCTGTTGGAGCAACGACCTAGGGTGAAGCCTAGCTTGCTCGGAAAGTAGAAATGACCATATGTTTCATACTGGTTGCAATTATTCGTTTTATACGATGGACAAGCTGTTGTATTTATATCGTATTTTATGCTTCTGGCGTTGACTTTTTAGGCCGTAACTATTCGGTCTGGTGGAGCAACGCCCTGGAGTGAAACCTAGGTTGCCCGGAACGTAGAATTGGCCATCACATTCAAACTGGTTGCAATTATTCCAGATATATGATGGGAACACTGTTGTATTTTTTTTGCATTTTAAGGTTCGGGCGTTGACTTCTAAGGCCCTAACTATTCAATCTATTGGAGCAACGCCCTAGGGTGAAGCCTAGGTTGCTCGGAAAGTAGAAATGACCATAAGTTTCATACTGGTTGCAATTATTCGTTTTATACGATGGAAAAGCTGTTGTATTTATATCGTATTTTATGCTTCTGGCGTTGACTTCTTAGGCCGTAACTATTCGGTCTGGTGGAGCAACGCCCTGGAGTGAAACCTAGGTTGCCCGGAACGTAGAATTGGCCATCACTTTCAAACTGGTTGCAATTATTCCTTATATATGATGGAAACACTGTTGTATTTTTTTTGCATTTTATGGTTCGGGCGTTGACTTCTAAGGCCCTAACTATTCAATCTGTTCGAGCAACGCCCTAGGGTGAAGCCTAGGTTGCTCGGAAAGTAGAAATGTCCATAAGTTTCTTACTGGTTGCAGTTATTCGTTTTATACGATGGAAAAACTGTTGTATTTATATTGTATTTTATGCTTCTGGCGTTGACTTCCAAGTCACTAACTATTCGATCTGGTGGAGCAACGCCCTAGAGTGAAGCCTAGGTTGCCCGGAACGTAGAATTGGCCATCACTTTCAAACTGGTTGCAATTATTCCTTATATATGATGGAAACACTGTTGTATTTTTTTTGCATTTTATGGTTCGGGCGTTGACTTCTAAGGCCCTAACTATTCAATCTGTTGGAGCAACGCCCTAGGGTGAAGCCTACGTTGCTCGGAAAGTAGAAATGTCCATAAGTTTCATACTGGTTGCAATTATTCGTTTTATACGATGGAAAAACTGTTGTATTTCTTTTGTATTTTATACATCTGGCGTTGACTTCTAAGGTACTAACTATTCGATCTAGTGGAGCAACTCCCTAGAGTGAAGCCTATGTTGCCCGGAACGTAGAAATGACCATCACTTTCAAACTGGTTGCAATTCTTCCTGTTATATGATGGAAAAACTGTTGTATTTTTATTGCATTTTATGCTTCGGGCATTGACTTCTAAGGCCCTAACTATTCAATCTGGTGGAACAACGGCCTAGGGTGAAGCCTAGGTTGCCCGGAACGTAGAAATAACCATAACTTTTACACTGGTAGCAATTATTCGTTTTATACTATGGAAAAACTGGTATATTTATATTGTATTTTATGCTTCTGGCGTTGACTTCTTAGGCCCTTACTATTCGATCTGGTGGAGCAACGCCCTAGAGTGAAGCCTAGGTTGCCTGGAACGTAGAATTGGCCATCACGTTCAAAGTGGTTGCAATTATTCCTGATATATTATGGAAACACTGTGGTACTTTTTTTGCATTTTATGGTCCGGGCGTTGACTTCTAAGGCCCTAACTATTCAATCTGTTGGAGCAACGGCCTAGGGTGAAGCCCAGGTTGCTCGGAAAGTAGAAATGACCATAAGTTTCATACTGGTTGCAATTATTCGTTTTATACGATGGAAAAACTGTTGTATTTATATTGTATTTTATGCTTCTGGCGTTGACTTCTAAGGCACTAACTATTCGGTCTGGTGGAGCAACGCCCTGGAGTGAAACCTAGGTTGCCCGGAACGTAGAATTGGCCATCACTTTCAAACTGGTTGCAATTATTCCTTATATATGATGGAAACACTGTTGTATTTTTTTTGCATTTTATGGTTCGGGCGTTGACTTCTAAGGCCCTAACTATTCAATCTGTTGGAGCAACGACCTAGGGTGAAGCCTAGCTTGCTCGGAAAGTAGAAATGACCATAAGTTTCATACTGGTTGCAATTATTCGTTTTATACGATGGACAAGCTGTTGTATTTATATCGTATATTATGCTTCTGGCGTTGACTTTTTAGGCAGTAACTATTCGGTATGGTGGAGCAACGCCCTGGAGTGAAACCTAGGTTGACCGGAACGTAGAATTGGCCATCACTTTCAAACTGGTTGCAATTATTCCAGATATATGATGGAAACACTGTTGTATTTTCATTGCATTTTATGCTTCGGGCGTTGACTTCTAAGGCCCTAACTATTCAATCTGTTGGAGCAGCGGCCTAGGGTGAAGCCTAGGTTGCTCGGAAAGTAGAAATGAATATAAGTTTCATACTGATTGCAATTATTCGTTTTATACGATGGAAAAGCTGTTGTATTTATATCGTATTTTATGCTTCTGGCGTTGACTTCTTAGGCCGTAACTATTCGGTCTGGTGGAGCAACGCCCTGGAGTGAAACCTAGTTTGCCCGGAACGTGGAATTGGCCATCACTTTCAAACTGGTTGCAATTATTCCTTATATATGATGGAAACACTGTTGTATTTTTTTTGCATTTTATGGTTCGGGCGTTGACTTCTAAGGCCCTAACTATTCAATCTGTTGGAGCAACGCCCTAGGGTGAAGCCTAGGTTGCTCGGAAAGTAGAAATGTCCATAAGTTTCATACTGGTTGCAATTATTCGTTTTATACGATGGAAAAACTGTTGTATTTCTTTTGTATTTTATACATCTGGCGTTGACTTCTAAGGTACTAACTATTCGATCTAGTGGAGCAACTCCCTAGAGTGAAGCCTATGTTGCCCGGAACGTAGAAATGACCATCACTTTCAAACTGGTTGCAATTCTTCCTGTTATATGATGGAAAAACTGTTGTATTTTTATTGCATTTTATGCTTCGGGCATTGACTTCTAAGGCCCTAACTATTCAATCTGGTGGAACAACGGCCTAGGGTGAAGCCTAGGTTGCCCGGAACGTAGAAATAACCATAACTTTTACACTGGTAGCAATTATTCGTTTTATACTATGGAAAAACTGGTATATTTATATTGTATTTTATGCTTCTGGCGTTGACTTCTTAGGCCCTTACTATTCGATCTGGTGGAGCAACGCCCTAGAGTGAAGCCTAGGTTGCCTGGAACGTAGAATTGGCCATCACGTTCAAAGTGGTTGCAATTATTCCTGATATATTATGGAAACACTGTGGTACTTTTTTTGCATTTTATGGTCCGGGCGTTGACTTCTAAGGCCCTAACTATTCAATCTGTTGGAGCAACGGCCTAGGGTGAAGCCCAGGTTGCTCGGAAAGTAGAAATGACCATAAGTTTCATACTGGTTGCAATTATTCGTTTTATACGATGGAAAAACTGTTGTATTTATATTGTATTTTATGCTTCTGGCGTTGACTTCTAAGGCACTAACTATTCGGTCTGGTGGAGGAACGCCCTGGAGTGAAACCTAGGTTGCCCGGAACGTAGAATTGGCCATCACTTTCAAACTGGTTGCAATTATTCCTTATATATGATGGAAACACTGTTGTATTTTTTTTGCATTTTATGGTTCGGGCGTTGACTTCTAAGGCCCTAACTATTCAATCTGTTGGAGCAACGACCTAGGGTGAAGCCTAGCTTGCTCGGAAAGTAGAAATGACCATAAGTTTCATACTGGTTGCAATTATTCGTTTTATACGATGGACAAGCTGTTGTATTTATATCGTATATTATGCTTCTGGCGTTGACTTTTTAGGCAGTAACTATTCGGTATGGTGGAGCAACGCCCTGGAGTGAAACCTAGGTTGACCGGAACGTAGAATTGGCCATCACTTTCAAACTGGTTGCAATTATTCCAGATATATGATGGAAACACTGTTGTATTTTCATTGCATTTTATGCTTCGGGCGTTGACTTCTAAGGCCCTAACTATTCAATCTGTTGGAGCAGCGGCCTAGGGTGAAGCCTAGGTTGCTCGGAAAGTAGAAATGAATATAAGTTTCATACTGATTGCAATTATTCGTTTTATACGATGGAAAAGCTGTTGTATTTATATCGTATTTTATGCTTCTGGCGTTGACTTCTTAGGCCGTAACTATTCGGTCTGGTGGAGCAACGCCCTGGAGTGAAACCTAGTTTGCCCGGAACGTGGAATTGGCCATCACTTTCAAACTGGTTGCAATTATTCCTGATATATGATGGAAACGCTGTTGTATTTTTTTTGCATTTTATGGTTCGGGCGTTGACTTCAAAGGCCCTAACTATTCAATCTGTTGGAGCAACGACCTAGGGTGAAGCCTAGCTTGCTCGGAAAGTAGAAATGACCATATGTTTCATACTGGTTGCAATTATTCGTTTTATACGATGGACAAGCTGTTGTATTTATATCGTATTTTATGCTTCTGGCGTTGACTTTTTAGGCCGTAACTATTCGGTCTGGTGGAGCAACGCCCTGGAGTGAAACCTAGGTTGCCCGGAACGTAGAATTGGCCATCACATTCAAACTGGTTGCAATTATTCCAGATATATGATGGGAACACTGTTGTATTTTTTTTGCATTTTAAGGTTCGGGCGTTGACTTCTAAGGCCCTAACTATTCAATCTATTGGAGCAACGCCCTAGGGTGAAGCCTAGGTTGCTCGGAAAGTAGAAATGACCATAAGTTTCATACTGGTTGCAATTATTCGTTTTATACGATGGAAAAGCTGTTGTATTTATATCGTATTTTATGCTTCTGGCGTTGACTTCTTAGGCCGTAACTATTCGGTCTGGTGGAGCAACGCCCTGGAGTGAAACCTAGGTTGCCCGGAACGTAGAATTGGCCATCACTTTCAAACTGGTTGCAATTATTCCTTATATATGATGGAAACACTGTTGTATTTTTTTTGCATTTTATGGTTCGGGCGTTGACTTCTAAGGCCCTAACTATTCAATCTGTTCGAGCAACGCCCTAGGGTGAAGCCTAGGTTGCTCGGAAAGTAGAAATGTCCATAAGTTTCTTACTGGTTGCAGTTATTCGTTTTATACGATGGAAAAACTGTTGTATTTATATTGTATTTTATGCTTCTGGCGTTGACTTCCAAGTCACTAACTATTCGATCTGGTGGAGCAACGCCCTAGAGTGAAGCCTAGGTTGCCCGGAACGTAGAATTGGCCATCACTTTCAAACTGGTTGCAATTATTCCTTATATATGATGGAAACACTGTTGTATTTTTTTTGCATTTTATGGTTCGGGCGTTGACTTCTAAGGCCCTAACTATTCAATCTGTTGGAGCAACGCCCTAGGGTGAAGCCTACGTTGCTCGGAAAGTAGAAATGTCCATAAGTTTCATACTGGTTGCAATTATTCGTTTTATACGATGGAAAAACTGTTGTATTTCTTTTGTATTTTATACATCTGGCGTTGACTTCTAAGGTACTAACTATTCGATCTAGTGGAGCAACTCCCTAGAGTGAAGCCTATGTTGCCCGGAACGTAGAAATGACCATCACTTTCAAACTGGTTGCAATTCTTCCTGTTATATGATGGAAAAACTGTTGTATTTTTATTGCATTTTATGCTTCGGGCATTGACTTCTAAGGCCCTAACTATTCAATCTGTTGGAGCAACGCCCTAGGGTGAAGCCTACGTTGCTCGGAAAGTAGAAATGTCCATAAGTTTCATACTGGTTGCAATTATTCGTTTTATACGATGGAAAAACTGTTGTATTTCTTTTGTATTTTATACATCTGGCGTTGACTTCTAAGGTACTAACTATTCGATCTAGTGGAGCAACTCCCTAGAGTGAAGCCTATGTTGCCCGGAACGTAGAAATGACCATCACTTTCAAACTGGTTGCAATTCTTCCTGTTATATGATGGAAAAACTGTTGTATTTTTATTGCATTTTATGCTTCGGGCATTGACTTCTAAGGCCCTAACTATTCAATCTGGTGGAACAACGGCCTAGGGTGAAGCCTAGGTTGCCCGGAACGTAGAAATAACCATAACTTTTACACTGGTAGCAATTATTCGTTTTATACTATGGAAAAACTGGTATATTTATATTGTATTTTATGCTTCTGGCGTTGACTTCTTAGGCCCTTACTATTCGATCTGGTGGAGCAACGCCCTAGAGTGAAGCCTAGGTTGCCTGGAACGTAGAATTGGCCATCACGTTCAAAGTGGTTGCAATTATTCCTGATATATTATGGAAACACTGTGGTACTTTTTTTGCATTTTATGGTCCGGGCGTTGACTTCTAAGGCCCTAACTATTCAATCTGTTGGAGCAACGGCCTAGGGTGAAGCCCAGGTTGCTCGGAAAGTAGAAATGACCATAAGTTTCATACTGGTTGCAATTATTCGTTTTATACGATGGAAAAACTGTTGTATTTATATTGTATTTTATGCTTCTGGCGTTGACTTCTAAGGCACTAACTATTCGGTCTGGTGGAGCAACGCCCTGGAGTGAAACCTAGGTTGCCCGGAACGTAGAATTGGCCATCACTTTCAAACTGGTTGCAATTATTCCTTATATATGATGGAAACACTGTTGTATTTTTTTTGCATTTTATGGTTCGGGCGTTGACTTCTAAGGCCCTAACTATTCAATCTGTTGGAGCAACGACCTAGGGTGAAGCCTAGCTTGCTCGGAAAGTAGAAATGACCATAAGTTTCATACTGGTTGCAATTATTCGTTTTATACGATGGACAAGCTGTTGTATTTATATCGTATATTATGCTTCTGGCGTTGACTTTTTAGGCAGTAACTATTCGGTATGGTGGAGCAACGCCCTGGAGTGAAACCTAGGTTGACCGGAACGTAGAATTGGCCATCACTTTCAAACTGGTTGCAATTATTCCAGATATATGATGGAAACACTGTTGTATTTTCATTGCATTTTATGCTTCGGGCGTTGACTTCTAAAGCCCTAACTATTCAATCTGTTGGAGCAGCGGCCTAGGGTGAAGCCTAGGTTGCTCGGAAAGTAGAAATGAATATAAGTTTCATACTGATTGCAATTATTCGTTTTATACGATGGAAAAGCTGTTGTATTTATATCGTATTTTATGCTTCTGGCGTTGACTTCTTAGGCCGTAACTATTCGGTCTGGTGGAGCAACGCCCTGGAGTGAAACCTAGTTTGCCCGGAACGTGGAATTGGCCATCACTTTCAAACTGGTTGCAATTATTCCTTATATATGATGGAAACACTGTTGTATTTTTTTTGCATTTTATGGTTCGGGCGTTGACTTCTAAGGCCCTAACTATTCAATCTGTTGGAGCAACGCCCTAGGGTGAAGCCTAGGTTGCTCGGAAAGTAGAAATGTCCATAAGTTTCATACTGGTTGCAATTATTCGTTTTATACGATGGAAAAACTGTTGTATTTCTTTTGTATTTTATACATCTGGCGTTGACTTCTAAGGTACTAACTATTCGATCTAGTGGAGCAACTCCCTAGAGTGAAGCCTATGTTGCCCGGAACGTAGAAATGACCATCACTTTCAAACTGGTTGCAATTCTTCCTGTTATATGATGGAAAAACTGTTGTATTTTTATTGCATTTTATGCTTCGGGCATTGACTTCTAAGGCCCTAACTATTCAATCTGGTGGAACAACGGCCTAGGGTGAAGCCTAGGTTGCCCGGAACGTAGAAATAACCATAACTTTTACACTGGTAGCAATTATTCGTTTTATACTATGGAAAAACTGGTATATTTATATTGTATTTTATGCTTCTGGCGTTGACTTCTTAGGCCCTTACTATTCGATCTGGTGGAGCAACGCCCTAGAGTGAAGCCTAGGTTGCCTGGAACGTAGAATTGGCCATCACGTTCAAAGTGGTTGCAATTATTCCTGATATATTATGGAAACACTGTGGTACTTTTTTTGCATTTTATGGTCCGGGCGTTGACTTCTAAGGCCCTAACTATTCAATCTGTTGGAGCAACGGCCTAGGGTGAAGCCCAGGTTGCTCGGAAAGTAGAAATGACCATAAGTTTCATACTGGTTGCAATTATTCGTTTTATACGATGGAAAAACTGTTGTATTTATATTGTATTTTATGCTTCTGGCGTTGACTTCTAAGGCACTAACTATTCGGTCTGGTGGAGGAACGCCCTGGAGTGAAACCTAGGTTGCCCGGAACGTAGAATTGGCCATCACTTTCAAACTGGTTGCAATTATTCCTTATATATGATGGAAACACTGTTGTATTTTTTTTGCATTTTATGGTTCGGGCGTTGACTTCTAAGGCCCTAACTATTCAATCTGTTGGAGCAACGACCTAGGGTGAAGCCTAGCTTGCTCGGAAAGTAGAAATGACCATAAGTTTCATACTGGTTGCAATTATTCGTTTTATACGATGGACAAGCTGTTGTATTTATATCGTATATTATGCTTCTGGCGTTGACTTTTTAGGCAGTAACTATTCGGTATGGTGGAGCAACGCCCTGGAGTGAAACCTAGGTTGACCGGAACGTAGAATTGGCCATCACTTTCAAACTGGTTGCAATTATTCCAGATATATGATGGAAACACTGTTGTATTTTCATTGCATTTTATGCTTCGGGCGTTGACTTCTAAGGCCCTAACTATTCAATCTGTTGGAGCAGCGGCCTAGGGTGAAGCCTAGGTTGCTCGGAAAGTAGAAATGAATATAAGTTTCATACTGATTGCAATTATTCGTTTTATACGATGGAAAAGCTGTTGTATTTATATCGTATTTTATGCTTCTGGCGTTGACTTCTTAGGCCGTAACTATTCGGTCTGGTGGAGCAACGCCCTGGAGTGAAACCTAGTTTGCCCGGAACGTGGAATTGGCCATCACTTTCAAACTGGTTGCAATTATTCCTGATATATGATGGAAACGCTGTTGTATTTTTTTTGCATTTTATGGTTCGGGCGTTGACTTCAAAGGCCCTAACTATTCAATCTGTTGGAGCAACGACCTAGGGTGAAGCCTAGCTTGCTCGGAAAGTAGAAATGACCATATGTTTCATACTGGTTGCAATTATTCGTTTTATACGATGGACAAGCTGTTGTATTTATATCGTATTTTATGCTTCTGGCGTTGACTTTTTAGGCCGTAACTATTCGGTCTGGTGGAGCAACGCCCTGGAGTGAAACCTAGGTTGCCCGGAACGTAGAATTGGCCATCACATTCAAACTGGTTGCAATTATTCCAGATATATGATGGGAACACTGTTGTATTTTTTTTGCATTTTAAGGTTCGGGCGTTGACTTCTAAGGCCCTAACTATTCAATCTATTGGAGCAACGCCCTAGGGTGAAGCCTAGGTTGCTCGGAAAGTAGAAATGACCATAAGTTTCATACTGGTTGCAATTATTCGTTTTATACGATGGAAAAGCTGTTGTATTTATATCGTATTTTATGCTTCTGGCGTTGACTTCTTAGGCCGTAACTATTCGGTCTGGTGGAGCAACGCCCTGGAGTGAAACCTAGGTTGCCCGGAACGTAGAATTGGCCATCACTTTCAAACTGGTTGCAATTATTCCTTATATATGATGGAAACACTGTTGTATTTTTTTTGCATTTTATGGTTCGGGCGTTGACTTCTAAGGCCCTAACTAGTCAATCTGTTCGAGCAACGCCCTAGGGTGAAGCCTAGGTTGCTCGGAAAGTAGAAATGTCCATAAGTTTCTTACTGGTTGCAGTTATTCGTTTTATACGATGGAAAAACTGTTGTATTTATATTGTATTTTATGCTTCTGGCGTTGACTTCCAAGTCACTAACTATTCGATCTGGTGGAGCAACGCCCTAGAGTGAAGCCTAGGTTGCCCGGAACGTAGAATTGGCCATCACTTTCAAACTGGTTGCAATTATTCCTTATATATGATGGAAACACTGTTGTATTTTTTTTGCATTTTATGGTTCGGGCGTTGACTTCTAAGGCCCTAACTATTCAATCTGTTGGAGCAACGCCCTAGGGTGAAGCCTACGTTGCTCGGAAAGTAGAAATGTCCATAAGTTTCATACTGGTTGCAATTATTCGTTTTATACGATGGAAAAACTGTTGTATTTCTTTTGTATTTTATACATCTGGCGTTGACTTCTAAGGTACTAACTATTCGATCTAGTGGAGCAACTCCCTAGAGTGAAGCCTATGTTGCCCGGAACGTAGAAATGACCATCACTTTCAAACTGGTTGCAATTCTTCCTGTTATATGATGGAAAAACTGTTGTATTTTTATTGCATTTTATGCTTCGGGCATTGACTTCTAAGGCCCTAACTATTCAATCTGGTGGAACAACGGCCTAGGGTGAAGCCTAGGTTGCCCGGAACGTAGAAATAACCATAACTTTTACACTGGTAGCAATTATTCGTTTTATACTATGGAAAAACTGGTATATTTATATTGTATTTTATGCTTCTGGCGTTGACTTCTTAGGCCCTTACTATTCGATCTGGTGGAGCAACGCCCTAGAGTGAAGCCTAGGTTGCCTGGAACGTAGAATTAGCCATCACGTTCAAAGTGGTTGCAATTATTCCTGATATATTATGGAATCACTGTGGTACTTTTTTTGCATTTTATGGTCCGGGCGTTGACTTCTAAGGCCCTAACTATTCAATCTGTTGGAGCAACGGCCTAGGGTGAAGCCCAGGTTGCTCGGAAAGTAGAAATGACCATAAGTTTCATACTGGTTGCAATTATTCGTTTTATACGATGGAAAAACTGTTGTATTTATATTGTATTTTATGCTTCTGGCGTTGACTTCTAAGGCACTAACTATTCGGTCTGGTGGAGCAACGCCCTGGAGTGAAACCTAGGTTGCCCGGAACGTAGAATTGGCCATCACTTTCAAACTGGTTGCAATTCTTCCTGTTATATGATGGAAAAACTGTTGTATTTTTATTGCATTTTATGCTTCGGGCATTGACTTCTAAGGCCCTAACTATTCAATCTGTTGGAGCAACGCCCTAGGGTGAAGCCTACGTTGCTCGGAAAGTAGAAATGTCCATAAGTTTCATACTGGTTGCAATTATTCGTTTTATACGATGGACAAGCTGTTGTATTTATATCGTATATTATGCTTCTGGCGTTGACTTTTTAGGCAGTAACTATTCGGTATGGTGGAGCAACGCCCTGGAGTGAAACCTAGGTTGACCGGAACGTAGAATTGGCCATCACTTTCAAACTGGTTGCAATTATTCCAGATATATGATGGAAACACTGTTGTATTTTCATTGCATTTTATGCTTCGGGCGTTGACTTCTAAGGCCCTAACTATTCAATCTGTTGGAGCAGCGGCCTAGGGTGAAGCCTAGGTTGCTCGGAAAGTAGAAATGAATATAAGTTTCATACTGATTGCAATTATTCGTTTTATACGATGGAAAAGCTGTTGTATTTATATCGTATTTTATGCTTCTGGCGTTGACTTCTTAGGCCGTAACTATTCGGTCTGGTGGAGCAACGCCCTGGAGTGAAACCTAGTTTGCCCGGAACGTGGAATTGGCCATCACTTTCAAACTGGTTGCAATTATTCCTGATATATGATGGAAACGCTGTTGTATTTTTTTTGCATTTTATGCTTCGGGCATTGAATTCTAATGCCCTAACTATTCAATCTGGTGGAACAACGGCCTAGGGTGAAGCCTAGGTTGCCCGGAACGTAGAAATGACCATAACTTTCACACTGGTTGCTATTATTCGTTTTATACGATGTAAAAGCTGTTTTATTTATATCGTATTTTGTGCTTCTGGCGTTGACTTCTTAGGGCCTAACTATTCGACCTGGTGGAGCAACGCCCTAGAGTGAAACCTAGGTTGCCCTAAACGTAGAAATGACCATTACATTCACACTGGTTGCAATTATTCCTGTTATACGATAGAAAAACTGTTGTATTTTAATTGTATTTTATGCTGTTAGCGATGAATTCTAAGTCCCTAGCTATACGATCTGGTGCAGCAACGCCCTAGAGTGACGCCTAGCTTGCTCGGAACGTTTAAATGACCATATCATTCACACTGGTTGCTATTATTCGTTTTATACGATGTAAAAGCTGTTTTATTTATATCGTATTTTGTGCTTCTGGCGTTGACTTCTTAGGGCCTAACTGTTCGACCTGGTGGAGCAACGCCCTAGAGTGAAACCTAGGTTGCCCTGAACGTAGAAATGACCATTACATTCACACTGGTTGCAATTATTCCTGTTATACGATGGAAAAACTGTTGTATTTTTATTGTATTCTATGCTTCTGGCGTTTAATTCTAAATCGCTAGCTATTTGATCAGGTGGAGCAACGACCTAGAGTGAAGCCTAGGTTGCCCGGAACGTAGAAATGACAATTTCTTTCACACTGTTTGCTATTATTCATTTTGTACGATGGAAAAGCTGTTGTACTTATATTGTATTTTATTCTTATGGCGCTGAATTCTAAGTCCCTAGCTATTCCATCTGGCGGAGCAACGCCCTAGGGTAAAGCCCAGGTTGCGCGGAACGTAGAAATGACCATAACTTTCAAACTGGTTGCAATTATTCCTGATATATGATGGAAACACTGTTGTATTTTTTTTGCATTTTATGGTTCGGGCGTTGACTTCTAAGGCCCTAACTATTCAATCTGTTGGAGCTACGCCCTAGGGTGAAGCCTAGGTTGCTCGGAAAGTAGAAATATCCATAAGTTTCATACTGGTTGCAATTACTCGTATTATACGATGGAAGAACTGTTGTATTTATATTGTATTTTATGCTTCTGGCGTTGATTTCTTAGGCCGTAACTATTCGGTCTGGTGGAGCAACGCCCTGGAGTGAAACCTAGGTTGCCCGGAACGTAGAATTGGCCATCACTTTCATACTGGTTGCAATTATTCCTAATATATGATGGAAACACTGCTGTATTTTTTTTGCACTTTATGGATCGGGCGTTGACTTCTAAGGCCCTAACTATTAAATCCGTTGGAGCAACGCCCTAGGGCGAAGCCTAGGTTGTTCGGAAAGTAGAAATGACCATAAGTTTCATAGTGGTTGCAATTATTCGTTTTATACGATGGAAAAACTGTTGTATTTATATTGTATTTTATGCTTCTGGCGTTGACTTCTAAGGCACTAACTATTCGATCTGGTGGAGCGACGCAATAGAGTGATGCCTAGGTTGCCCGGAACGTAGAATTGGCCATCAATTTCAAACTGGTTGCAATTACACCTGTTATATGATGGAAACACTGCTGTATTTTTTTTGCATTTTATGGTTCGTGCGTTGACTTCTAAGGCCCTAACTATTCAATATGTTGGGGCAACGCCCTAGGGTGAAGCCTAGGTTGCTCGGAAAGTAGAAATGACCATAAGTTTCATACTGGTTGCAATTATTCAATTATACGATGAAAAAACTGTTGTATTTATATTGTATTTTATGCTTCTGGCGTTGACTTCTAAGGCCCTAGCTGTTCGATCTAGTGGAGCAACGCCCTAGAATGAAGCGCAGGTTGCCCGGAAAGGAGAAATGTCCATCACTTTCTAACTGGTTGCAATTAATCCTTTTATACGATGGAAATGCTGTTGTATTTATATCGTATTTTATGCTTCTGGCGTTTACTTCTAAGGACCTAACTATTCGATCTGGTGGAGCAACGCCCTAGAGTGAAGCCTACGTTGCTCGGAATGTAGAAATGGTCATAACTTTCACACTGCTTGCAATTATTCGTTTTATACGATGTAAACGCTGTTGTATTTATATTGTATTTTATGCCTCTGGCGTTGACTTCTAAGGCTGTAGCTATTAGGTGTGGTGGAGCAACGCCCTAGAGTGACGCCTAGGTTGCTCGGAACGTAGAAACGACCATTACTTTCACACTGGTTGCTATTATTCGTTTTATACGATGGAAAAGCTGTTGTATTTATATTGTATTTTATGCTTCTGGCGTTGACTTCTAAGGCCCTAGCTGTTCGACCTAGTGGAGCAACGCCCTAGAGTGAAGCTGAGGTTGCCCAGAAAGGAGAAATGACCATCACTTTCAAACTCCTTGCAATTATTCGTTTTATACGATGGAAACGCTGTCGTATTTATAGCGTATTTTATGCTTCTGGCGTTTACTTCTAAGGACCTAACTATTCGATCTAGTGGAGCAACGCCCTAGAATGAAGCCTAGGTTGCCCGGAACGTAGAAATGACCATATCTTTCACACTGTTTGCAATTATTAATTTATTCGATGCCAAATCTGTTGTATTTATATTGTATTTTATGCTTCTGGCATTGACTTCTTAGGACCCAACTATTCGATCTGGAGGAGCAATGCCTCAGAGTTAAGTCTAGGACGCCCGAAACGCCGAAATGATCATTACTTTCACGCTTATTGCAATTATTCCTGTAATACGATGAAAAGACTGTTGCATTTTTATTGTATCTTATGCTCCTGGCGTTGACTTCTAATGCCCTAACTATTCGATCTGGTGGAGCAACACCCTGGAGTGAAGCCTAGGTTGCCCGGAACGTGGAAATGACCAGAACTCTCACACTGGTTGCAATTATTCGTTTTATACGATGTAAAAGCTGTTGTATTTATATCGTATTTTATGCTTCTGGCGTTGACTTCTTAGGCCCTAACTATTCGACCTGGTGGAGCAACGCCCTAGAGTGAAACCTAGGTTGCCCGGTACGTAGAAATGACCATTACATTCTCACTGGTTGCAATTATTCCTGTTATACGATGGAAAAACTGTTGTATTTTTATTGTATTCTATGCTTCTGACGTTTAATTCTAAGTCGCTAGCTATTTGATCTGGTGGAGCAGCGACCTAGAGTGATGCCTAGGTTGCCCGGATCGTAGAAATGACAATTACTTTCACACTGTTTGGTATTATTCATTTTGTACGATGGAAAAGCTGTTGTATTTATATTGTATTTTATGCCTCTGGCGTTGACTTCTAACGCCGTAGCTATTAGATGCGGTGGAGCAACGACCTAGAGTGACGCGTAGGTTGCCCGGAACGTAGAAATGACCATAACTTTCACAATGGTTGCTATCATTCGTTTTATACGATGGAAAAACTGTTATATTTATATTGTATTTTAAGCTTCTGGCGTTGACTTCTAAGGCCCTAACTATCCGATCTGGTGGAGCAACGCCCTAGGGTGAAGCCTAGGTTGGCCGGAATGTAGAAATGTCCATAACTTTCACACTGGTTGCAATTATTCGTTTTATACGATTGAAAAGCTGTTGTATTTATATTGTATTTTATGCTTCTGGCGCTGACTTCCTAGGCCCTAACCATTCCCTCTGGTGGTTCAACACGCTAGAGTGAAACCTACGTTGCCCGGAACGTAGAAATGACCATTCCTTTCACACTGGTTGCAATTATTCCTGTTATACGATGGAAAAACTGTTGTATTTTAATTGTATTTTATGCCTTTGGCGATGAATTCTAAGTCCCTAGCTATTCGATCTGGTGGAGCAACGCCCTAGAGTGACGCCTAGCTTGCTCGGAACGTTGAAATGACCATAAATTTCACACTGGTTGCTATTATTCGTTTTATACGATGTAAAAGCTGTTTTATTTATATCGTATTTTATGCTTCTGGCGTTGACTTCTTAGGGCCTAACTATTCGACCTGGTGGAGCAACGCCTTAGAGTGAAATCTAGGTTGCCCTGAACGTAGAAATGACCATTACATTCACACTGGTTGCAATTATTCCTGTTATACGATGGAAAAATTGTTGTATGTCTATTGTATTCTATGCTTCTGTCGTTTAATTCTAAGTCGCTAGCTATTTGATCAGGTGGACCAACGACCTAGAGTGAAGCCTAGGTTGCCCGGAACGTAGAAATGACAATTACTTTCACACTGTTTGCTATTATTCATTTTGTACGATGGAAACGCTGTTGTATTTATATTGTATTTTATGCCTCTGGCGTTGACTTCTAAGGCCGTAGCTATTAGGTGTGGTGGAGCAACGCCCTAGAGTGACGCCTAGGGTGCTCGGAACGTAGAAATGACCATTACTTTCACACTGGTTGCTATTATTCGTTTTATACGATGGAAAAGCTGTTGTATTTATATTGTATTTTATGCTTCTGGCGTTAACTCCGAAGGCCCTAGCTGTTCGACCTAGTGGAGCGACGCCCTAGAGTGAAGCTGAGGTTGCCCGGAAAGGAGAAATGACCATCACTTTCAAACTGCTTGCAATTATTCGTTTTATACGATGGAAACGCTGTCGCATTTATATCGCATTTTATGCTTCTGGCGTTTACTTCGAAGGACCTAACTATTCGATCTGGTGGAGCATCGCCCTAGAATGAAGCCTAGGTTGCCCGGAACGTAGAAATGACCATATCTTTCACACTGTTTGCAATTATTAATTTATTCGATGCCAAAGCTGTTGTATTTATATTGTATTTTATGCTTCTGGCATTGACTTCTTAGGCCCCAACTATTCGATCTGGAGGAGCAATGCCTCAGAGTTAAGTCTAGGACGCCCGAAACGCCGAAATGATCATTACTTTCACGCATATTGCAATTATTCCTGTAATACGATGAAAAGACTGTTGTATTTTTATTGTATCTTATGCTCCTGGCGTTGACTTCTAAGGCCCTAACTATTCGATCTGGTGGAGCAACACCCTGGAGTGAAGCCTAGGTTGCCCGGAACGTGGAAATGACCAGAACTCTCACACTGGTTGCAATTATTCGTTTTATACGATGTAAAAGCTGTTGTATTTATATCGTATTTTATGCTTCTGGCGTTGACTTCCTAGGCCCTAACTATTCGACCTGGTGGAGCAACGCCCTAGAGTGAAACCTAGGTTGCCGGAACGTAGAAATGACCATTACATTCTCACTGGTTGCAATTATTCCTGTTATACGATGGAAAAACTGTTGTATTTTTATTGTTTTCTATGCTTCTGACGTTTAATTCTAAGTCGCTAGCTATTTCATCTGGTGGAGCAGCGACCTAGAGTGATGCCTAGGTTGCCCGGAACGTAGAAATGACCATCACTTTCAAACTGGTTGCAATCCTTCCTGTTATATGATGGAAAAACTGTTGTATTTTTATTGCATTTTATGCTTCGGGCATTGACTTCTAAGGCCCTAACTATTCAATCTGGTGGAACAGCGGCCTAGGGTGAAGCCTAGGTTGCCCGGAACGTAGAAATAACCGTAACTTTTACACTGGTAGCAATTATTCGTTTTATACTATGGAAAAACTGTTCTATTTATTTTGTATTTAATGCTTCGGCCGTTGGCTTCTAAGGCCCTAACTGTTTGATCTGGTGGAGCAACGCCCTAGGGTGAAGCCTAGGTTGGCCGGAATGTAGAAATGTCCATAACTTTCACACTGGTTGCAATTATTCGTTTTATACGATTGTAAAGCTGTTGTATTTATATTGTATTTTATGCTTCTGGCTCTGACTTCTTAGGCCCTAACCATTCCCTCTGGTGGTTCAACACGCTAGAGTGAAACCTACGTTGCCCGGAACGTAGAAATGACCATTCCTTTCACACTGGTTGCAATTATTCCTGTTATACGATGGAAAAACTGTTGTATTTTAATTGTATTTTATGCTTTTGGCGATGAATTCTAAGTCCATAGCTATTCGATCTGGTGGAGCAACGCCCTAGAGTGAAGCCTAGGTTGCTCGGACCGTAGAAATGACCATAACTTTCACACTGGTTGCTATCATTCGTTTTATACGATGGAAAAGCTGTTGTATTTATAGCGTATTTTATACTTCAGGCGTTGACTTCTGAGGCCGTAGCTATTCGATGTTGTGGAAGAACACCATACAGTGAACCCGAGGTTGCCCGGAACGTAGAAATATCCATATCTTTCACACTTTTTGCAATTATTCATTTTATACGATGGAAAAACTGTTGTATTTATATCGTATTTTATGCTTCTGGCGTTGACTTCTAAGGCACTAACTATTCGATCTGGTGGAGCAACGCAATAGAGTGATGCCTAGGTTGCCCGGAACGTAGAATTGGCCATCAATTTCAAACTGGTTGCAATTATACCTGTTACATGATGGAAACACTGCTTTATTTTTTTTGCATTTTATGGTTCGGTCGTTGACTTCTAAGGCCCTAACTATTCAATCCGTTGGAGCAACGCCCTAGGGTGAAGCCTAGGTTGCTCGGAAAGTAGAAATGACCATAAGTTTCATACTGGTTGCAATTATTCGTTTTATACGATGGAAAAACTGTTGTATTTATATTGTATTTTATGCATCTGGCGTTGACTTCTAAGGTACTAACTATTCGATCTAGTGGAGCAACGCCCTAGAGTGAAGCCTATGTTGCCCGGAACGTAGAAATGACCATCACTTTCAAACTGGTTGCAATCCTTCCTGTTATATGGTGGAAAAACTGTTTTATTTTTATTGCATTTTATGCTTCGGGCATTGACTTCTAAGGCCCTAACTATTCAATCTGGTGGAACAACGGCCTAGGGTGAAGCCTAGGTTGCCCGGAACGTAGAAATAACCGTAACTTTTACACTGGTAGCAATTATTCGTTTTATACTATGGAAAAACTGTTCTATTTATTTTGTATTTAATGCTTCGGCCGTTGGCTTCTAAGGCCCTAACTGTTTGATCTGGTGGAGCAACGCCCTAGAGTGAAACCTAGGTTGCCCGGAACTTAGAAATGACCATAACTTTCACACTGGTTGCTATTATTCGTTTTATACGATGGAAAAACTGTTATATTTATATTGTATTTTATGCTTCTGGCGTTGACTTCTTAGGCCCTTACTATTCGATCTGGTGGAACAACGCCCGAGAGTGAAGCCTAGGTTGCCTGGAACGTAGAATTGGCCAACACATTCAAAGTGGTTGCAATTATTCCTGATATATGATGGAAACACTGTTGTATTTTTTTTGCATTTTATGGTTCGGGCGTTGACTTCTAAGGCCCTGACTATTCAACCTGTTGGAGCAACGGCCTAGGGTGAAGCCCAGGTTGCTCGGAAAGTAGAAATGACCATAAGTTTCATACTGGTTGCAATTATTCGTTTTATACGATGGAAAAACTGTTGTATTTATATTGTATTTTATGCATCTGGCGTTGACTTCTAAGGTACTAACTATTCGATCTAGTGGAGCAACGCCCTAGAGTGAAGCCTATGTTGCCCGGAACGTAGAAATGACCATCACTTTCAAACTGGTTGCAATTCTTCCTGTTATATGATGGAAAAACTGTTGTATTTTTATTGCATTTTATGCTTCGGGCATTGACTTCTAAGGCCCTAACTATTCAATCTGGTGGAACAACGGCCTAGGGTGAAGCCTAGGTTGCCCGGAACGTAGAAATAACCATAACTTTTACACTGGTAGCAATTATTCGTTTTATACTATGGAAAAACTGTTCTATTTATTTTGTATTTAATGCTTCGGGCGTTGGCTTCTAAGGCCCTAACTATTTGATCTGGTGGAGCAACGCCCTAGAGTGAAACCTAGGTTGCCCGGAACGTAGAAATGACCATAACTTTCACACTGGTTGCTATTATTCGTTTTATACGATGGAAAAACTGTTATATTTATATTGTATTTTATGCTTCGGGCGTTGACTTCTAAGGCACTAACTATTCGATCTGTTGGAGCAACGCCCTAGAGTGAAGCCTAGGATGCCCGGAACGTAGAATTGGCCATCACTTTCAAACTGGTTGCAATTATTCCTGTTATATGATGGATACACTGTTGTATTTTTATTGCATCTTATGCTTCGGGCGTTGACTTCTAAGGCCCTAACTATTCAATCTGTTGGAGCAACGACCTAGGGTGAAGCCTAGCTTGCTCGGAAAGTAGAAATGACCATATGTTTCATACTGGTTGCAATTATTCGTTTTATACGATGGACAAGCTGTTGTATTTATATCGTATTTTATGCTTCTGGCGTTGACTTTTTAGGACGTAACTATTCGGTCTGGTGGAGCAACGCCCTGGAGTGAAACCTAGGTTGCCCGGAACGTAGAATTGGCCATCACATTCAAACTGGTTGCAATTATTCCAGATATATGATGGAAACACTGTTGTATTTTTTTTGCATTTTAAGGTTCGGGCGTTGACTTCTAAGGCCCTAACTATTCAATCTATTGGAGCAATGCCCTAGGGTGAAGCCTAGGTTGCTCGGAAAGTAGAAATGACCATAAGTTTCATACTGGTTGCAATTATTCGTTTTATACGATGGAAAAGCTGTTGTATTTATATCGTATTTTATGCTTCTGGCGTTGAGTTCTTAGGCCGTAACTATTCGGTCTGGTGGAGCAACGCCCTGGAGTGAAACCTAGGTTGCCCGGAACGTATAATTGGCCATCACTTTCAAACTGGTTGCAATTATTCCTTATATATGATGGAAACACTGTTGTATTTTTTTTGCATTTTATGGTTCGGGCGTTGACTTCTAAGGCCCTAACTATTCAATCTGTTCGAGCAACGCCCTAGGGTGAAGCCTAGGTTGCTCGGAAAGTAGAAATGTCCATAAGTTTCTTACTGGTTGCAATTATTCGTTTTATACGATGGAAAAACTGTTGTATTTATATTGTATTTTATGCTTCTGGCGTTGACTTCCAAGTCACTAACTATTCGATCTGGTGGAGCAACGCCCTAGAGTGAAGCCTAGGTTGCCCGGAACGTAGAATTGGCCATCACTTTCAAACTGGTTGCAATTATTCCTTATATATGATGGAAACACTGTTGTATTTTTTTTGCATTTTATGGTTCGGGCGTTGACTTCTAAGGCCCTAACTATTCAATCTGTTGGAGCAACGCCCTAGGGTGAAGCCTAGGTTGCTCGGAAAGTAGAAATGTCCATAAGTTTCATACTGGTTGCAATTATTCGTTTTATACGATGGAAAAACTGTTGTATTTCTTTTGTATTTTATACATCTGGCGTTGACTTCTAAGGTACTAACTATTCGATCTAGTGGAGCAACTCCCTAGAGTGAAGCCTATGTTGCCCGGAACGTAGAAATGACCATCACTTTCAAACTGGTTGCAATTCTTCCTGTTATATGATGGAAAAACTGTTGTATTTTTATTGCATTTTATGCTTCGGGCATTGACTTCTAAGGCCCTAACTATTCAATCTGGTGGAACAACGGCCTAGGGTGAAGCCCAGGTTGCTCGGAAAGTAGAAATGACCATAAGTTTCATACTGGTTGCAATTATTCGTTTTATACGATGGAAAAGCTGTTGGATTTATATTGTATTTTATGCTTCTGGCGTTGACTTCTAAGGCACTAGCGATTCGATCTGCTGGAGCAACGCCCTAGAGTGAAGCCTAGGTTGCCCGGAACGTAGAATTGGCCATCACGTTCAAAGTGGTTGCAATTATTCCTGATATATTATGGAAACACTGTGGTACTTTTTTTGCATTTTATGGTTCGGGCGTTGACTTCTAAGGCCCTAACTATTCAATCTGTTGGAGCAACGGCCTAGGGTGAAGCCCAGGTTGCTCGGAAAGTAGAAATGACCATAAGTTTCATACTGGTTGCAATTATTCGTTTTATACGATGGAAAAGCTGTTGTATTTATATCGTATGTTATGCCCCTGGCGTTGACTTCTTAGGCCGTAACTATTCGGTCTGGTGGAGCAACGCCCTGGAGTGAAACCTAGGTTGCCCGGAACGTAGAATTGGCCATCACTTTCAAACTGGTTGCAATTATTCCTTATATATGATGGAAACACTGTTGTATTTTTTTTGCATTTTATGGTTCGGGCGTTGACTTCTAAGGCCCTAACTATTCAATCTGTTCGAGCAACGCCCTAGGGTGAAGCCTAGGTTGCTCGGAAAGTAGAAATGTCCATAAGTTTCTTACTGGTTGCAATTATTCGTTCTATACGATGGAAAAACTGTTGTATTTATATTGTATTTTATGCTTCTGGCCTTGACTTCCAAGTCACTAACTATTCGATCTGGTGGAGCAACGCCCTAGAGTGAAGCCTAGGTTGCCCGGAACGTAGAATTGGCCATCACTTTCAAACTGGTTGCAATTATTACTGTTATATGATGGATACACTGTTGTATTTTTATTGCAATTTTTTGCTTCGGGCGTTGACTTCTAAGGCCCTAACTATTCAATCTGTAGGAGCAACGCCCTAGGGTGAAGCCTAGCTTGCTCGGAAAGTAGAAATGACCATAAGTTTCATACTGGATGCAATTATTCGTTTTATACGATGGAAAAACTGTTGTATTTATATTGTATTTTATGCTTCTGGCGTTGACTTCCAAGGCACTAACTATTCGATCTGGTGGAGCAACGCAATAGAGTGATGCCGAGGTTGCCCGGAACGTAGAATTGGCCATCAATTTGAAACTGGTTGCAATTATACCTGTTATATGATGGATACACTGTTGTATTTTTATTGCATTTTATGCTTCGGGCGTTGACTTCTAAGGCCCTAACTATTCAATCTGTTGGAGCAACGACCTAGGGTGAAGCCTAGCTTGCTCGGAAAGTAGAAATGACCATAAGTTTCATACTGGTTGCAATTATTCGTTTTATACGATGGACAAGCTGTTGTATTTATATCGTATATTATGCTTCTAGCGTTGACTTTTTAGGTCGTAACTATTCGGTATGGTGGAGCAACGCCCTGAAGTGAAACCTAGGTTGCCCGGAACGTAGAATTGGCCATCACTTTCAAACTGGTTGCAATTATTCCAGATATATGATGGAAACACTGTTGTATTTTTTTTGCATTTTAAGGTTCGGGCGTTGACTTCTAAGGCCCTCACTATTCAATCCGTTGGAGCAACGCCCTAGGGTGAAGCCTAGGTTGCTCGGAAAGTAGAAATGACCATAAGTTTCATACTGGGTGCAATTATTCGTTTTACACGATGGAAAAACTGTTGTATTTATATTGTATTTTATGCTTCTGGCGTTGACTTCTAAGGCACTAGCAATTCGATCTGGTGGAACAACGCCCTAGAGTGAAGCCTTGGTTGCCCGGAACGTAGAATTGGCCATCACTTTCAAACTGCTTGCAATTATTCCTGTTATATGATGGATACACTGTTGTATTTTCATTGCATTTTATGCTTCGGGTGTTGACTTCTAAGGCCCTAACTATTCAATCTGTTGGAGCAGCGGCCTAGGGTGAAGCCTAGGTTGCTCGGAAAGTAGAAATGACCATAAGTTTCATACTGATTGCAATTATTCGTTTTATACGATGGAAAAGCTGTTGTATTTATATCGCATTTTATGCTTCCGGCGTTGACTTCTTAGGCCGTAACTATTCGGTCTGGTGGAGCAACGCCCTGGAGTGAAACCTAGTTTGCCCGGAACGTGGAATTGGCCATCACTTTCAAACTGGTTGCAATTATTCCTGATATATGATGGAAACGCTGTTGTATTTTTTTTGCATTTTATGGTTCGGGCGTTGACTTCAAAGGCCCTAACTATTCAATCTGTTGGAGCAGCGGCCTAGGGTGAAGCCTAGGTTGCTCGGAAAGTAGAAATGACCATAAGCTTCATACTGATTGCAATTATTCGTTTTATACGATGGAAAAGCTGTTGTATTTATATCGCATTTTATGCTTCTGGCGTTGACTTCTTAGGCCGTAACTATTCGGTCTGGTGGAGCAACGCTCTGGAGTGAAACCTAGTTTGCCCGGAACGTGGAATTGGCCATCACTTTCAAACTGGTTGCAATTATTCCTGATATATGATGGAAACGCTGTTGTATTTTTTTTGCATTTTATGGTTCGGGCGTTGACTTCAAAGGCCCTAACTATTCAATCTGTTGGAGCAACGCCCTAGGGTGAAGCCTAGGTTGCTCGGAAAGTAGAAATGACCATAAGTTTCATACTGGTTGCAATTATTCGTTTTATACGATGGAAAAACTGTTGTATTTATATTGTATTTTATGCTTCTGGCGTTTAATTCTAAGTCGCTAGCTATTTGATCTGGTGGAGCAGCGACCTAGAGTGATGTCTAGGTTGCCCGGAACGTAGAAATGACAATTACTTTCACACTGTTTGGTATTATTCATTTTGTACGATGGAAAAGCTGTTGTATTTATATTGTATTTTATGCCTCTGGCGTTGACTTCTAAGGCCGTAGCTATTAGATGCGGTGGAGCAACACCATAGAGTGACGCCTAGGTTGCCCGGAACGTAGAAATGACCATAACTTTCACACTGGTTGCAATTACTTGTTTTATACGATGGAAAAGCTGTTGTATTTATATTTTATTTTATGCTTCTGGCGTTCACTTCTAAGGCCCTAACTATTCGATCTGGTAGAGCAACGCCCTAGAGTGAAGCCTAGGTTGCCCGGTACGTAGAAATGACCATAAGTTTCATACTGGTTGCAATTATTCGTTTTATACGATGGAAAAGCTGTTGTATTTATATCGTATTTTATGCTTCTGGCGTTGACTTCTTAGGCCCTAACTATTCCATCTGGTGGAACAACGCCCTAGAGTGCAGCCTAGGTTGCCCGGAACGTAGAAATGACCATAACTTTCACACTGGTTGCAATTATTCGTTTTATACGATGGAAAAACTGTTGTATTTATATTGTATTTTATGCTTCTGGCGTTCACTTCTTAGGCCCTAACTATTCGATCTGGTGGTACAACGCCCTAGGGTGAAGCCTAGGTTGCCCGGAACGTAGAAATGACCATAACTTTCACACTGATTGCAATTATTTGTTTTATACGGTGGAAAAGCTGTTGTATTTATATCGTATTTTATGCTTCTGGCGTTGACTTCTTAGGCCCTAACTATTCCATCTGGTGGAACAACGCCCTAGAGTGCAGCCTAGGTTGCCCGGAACGTAGAAATGACCATAACTTTCACACTGGTTGCAATTATTCGTTTTATACGATGGAAAAGCTGTTGTATTTATATTGTATTTTATGCTTCTGGCGTTCACTTCTTAGGCCCTAACTATTCGATCTGGTGGTACAACGCCCTAGGGTGAAGCCTAGGTTGCCCGGAACGTAGAAATGACCATAACTTTCACACTGGTTGCTATTATTCGTTTTATACGATGGAAAAACTGTTATATATATATATTGTATTTAAGCTTCTGGCGTTGACTTCTGAGGCCGTTGCTATTCGATGTGGTGGAAGAACGCCATACAGTGAAGCCTATGTTGCCCGGAACGTAGAATTGACCATTACTTATACACTGTTTGCAATTATTCCATTTATACGATGGAAAAGCTGTTGTATTTAAATCGTATTTTATGCTTCTGGCGTTGACTTCTAAGGACCTAACTATTCGGTCTGGTGGAGCAACGCCCTAGAGTGAAGCCTAGGTTGCTGGGAAAGTAGAAATGACCATAAGTTTCATACTGGTTGCAATTATTCGTTTTATACGATGGAAAAGCTCTTGTATTTATATTGTATTTTATGCTTCTGGCGTTGGCTTCTAAGGCACTAACTATTCGATCTGGTGGAGCAACGCCCTAGAGTGAAGCCTAGGTTGCCCGGAACGTAGAATTGGCCATCACTTTCAAACTGGTTGCAATTATTCCTGTTATATGATGGAAACACTGTTGTACTTTTATTGCATTTTATGCTTCGGGCATTCACTTCTAAGGCCCTAACAATTCAATCTGTTGGAGCACCGCCCTAGAGTGAAGCCTAGGTTGCCCGGAACGTAGAAATGACCATAACTTTTACACTTGTAGCAATTATTCGTTTTATACAATGGAAAAACTGTTCTCTTTATTTTGTATTTAATGCTTCGGGCGTCGACTTCTAAGGCCCTAACTGTTTGATCTGGTGGAGCAACGCCCTAGAGTGAAGCCTAGGTTGCCCGGAACGTAGAAATGATCATAACTTTCACACGGGTTGCTATTATTCGTTTTATACGATGAAGAAACTGTTATATATATATTGTATTTTATGCTTCTGGCGTTGACTTCTTAGGTCCTAACTATTCGATCTTGTGGAACAACGCCCCGGTGTGAAGCCTAGGTTGCCTGGAACGTAGAAATGACCATCACTTTCACACGGGTTGCAATCATTCCTGTTATAGGATGAAAATACTGTTGTATTTTTATTGTATTTTAAACTTCGGCGTAGACTTCTGAGGCCGTAGCTATTCGATGCGGTGGAAGAACGCCATACAGTGAAGCCTAGGTTGCCCGGAACGTAGAAATGACCATAAGTTTCATACTGGTTGCAATTATTCGTTTTATACGATGGAAAAACTGTTGTATTTATATTGTATTTTATGCTTCTGGCGTTCACTTCTTGGGCCCTAACTATTCGATCTGGTGGAACAACGCCCTAGGGTGAAGCCTAGGTTGCCCGGAACGTAGAAATGATCACAACTTTTACACTGGTAGCAATTATTCATTTTATACAATGGAAAAACTATTCTATTTATTTTGTATTTAATGCTTCGGGCGTTGACTTCTAAGGCCCTAACTGTTTGATCTGGTGGAGCAACGCCCTAGAGTGAAGCCTAGGTTGCCTGGAACGTAGAAATGACCATCCCATTCACACGGGTTGCAATTATTCCTGTTATAGGATGGAAAGACTGTTGTATTTTTATTGTATTTTATACTTCAGGCGTTGACTTCTGAGGCCGTAGCCATTCGATGTGGTGGAAGAACGCCATACAGTGAAGCCTAGGTTGCCCGGAACGTAGAAATGACCATAACTTTCACACTGGTTGCAATTATTTGTTTTATACGATGGAAAAGCTGTTTTATTTATATCGTAGTTTATGCTTCTGGCGTTCACTTCTTGGGCCCTAACTATTCGATCTGGTGGTACAACGCCCTAGGGTGAAGCCTAGGTTGCCCGGAACGTAGAAATGACCATAACTTTTACACTGGCAGCAATTATTCGTTTTATACAATGGAAAAACCGTTCTATTTAATTTGTATTTTATGCTTCTGCCGTTGACTTCTTAGGCCCTAACTATTCCATCTCGTGGAACAACGCCCTAGGGTGAAGTCTAGGTTGCCCGGAAAGTAGAAATGACCATAACTTTCACACTGGTAGCAATTATTCGTTTTATACGATGGAAAAGCTGTTGTATTTTTATTGTATTTTATACTTCAGGCGTTGACTTCTGAGGCCGTTGCTATTCGATGTGGCGGAAGAACGCCATGCAGTGAAGCCTAGGTTGCCCGGAACGTAGAAATGACCATATCCTTCACACTGTTTGCAATTATTCATTTTATGCGATGGCAAAGCTGTTGTATTTATATTGTATTTTATGCTTCTGGCGTTGACTTCTTAGGCCATAACTATTCGATCAGGAGGAGCGATGCCTCAGAGTTAAGTCTAGGATGCCCGAAACGCCGAAATGATCATTACTTTCACGCTTGTTGCAATTATTCCTGTTATAGGATCGAAAGACGGTTGTATTTTTATTGTATATTATACTTCAGGCGTTGACTTCTGAGGCCGTAGCTATTCGATGTGGTGGAAGAACGCCATGCAGTGAAGCCTAGGTTGCCCGGAACGTAGAAATGACCATAACTTTCACACTGGTTGCTATTATTCGCTTTATACGATGGAAAAGCAGTTATATTTATATTGTATTTTATGCTTCTGGCGTTGACTTCTGAGGCCGTAGCTATTCGATGTGGTGGAAGAACGCCATAGAGTGAAGCCTAGGTAGCCCGGAACGTAGAAATGTCCATATCTTTCACACTGTTTGCAATTATTCCTTTTATACGATGGAAAAGCTGTTGTATTTAAATCGTATTTTATGCTTCTGGCGTTGACTTCTAACGACCTAACTATTCGGTCTGGTGGAGCAACGCCCTAGAGTGAAGCCTAGGTTGCTCGGAAAGGAGAAATGACAAAAAGTTTCATACTGGTTGCAATTATTCGTTTTATACGATGGAAGAGCTGTTGTATTTATATTGTATTTTATGCTTCTGGCGTTGACTTTTAAGGCACTAACTATTCGATCTGGTGGAGCAACGCCCTAGAGTGAAGCCTAGGTTGCCCGGAACGTAGAATTGGCCATCACTTTCAAACTAGTTGCAATTATTCCTGTTATATGATGGAAACACTGTTGTATTTTTATTGCATTTTATGCTTCGGGCATTGACTTCTATGGCCCTAACTATTCAATCTTTTGGAGCAACGCCCTAGGGTGAAGCCTGGGTTGCCCGGAACGTAGAAATGACCATAACTTTCACACTGGTTGCAATTATTTGTTTTATACGATGGAAAAGCTGTTAAATTTATTTTATATGTTATGCTTCGGGCGTTGACTTCTAAGACCCTAACTATTCGATCTGGTGGAGCAACGCCCTAGAGTGAAGCCTAGGTTGCCCGGTACGCAGAAATGACCATCACTATCAAACTGGTTGCAATTATTTGTTTTATACGATGGAAAAGCTGTTGTATTTATATCGTATTTTATGCTTCTGGCGTTGACTTCTTAGGCCCTAACTATTCGATCTGGTGGAGCAACGCCCTAGAGTGAAGCCTAGGTTGCCCGGAACGTAGAATTGGCCATCACTTTCAAACTAGTTGCAATTATTCCTGTTATATGATGGAAACACTGTTGTATTTTTATTGCATGTTCTGCTTCGGGCGTTGACTTCTAAGGCCCTAACTATTCAATCTGTTGGAGCAACGCCCTAGGGTGAAGCCTAGGTTGCTCGGAAAGTAGAAATGAGCATAAGTTTCATACTGGTTGCAATCATCCGTTTTATACGATGGAAAAACTGTTGTGTTTATATTGTATTTTATTCTTCTGGCGTTGACTTCTAAGGCCCTAGCTGTTCGATCTAGTGGAGCAACGCCGTATAGTGAAGCTGAGGTTGCCCGGAACGTAGAAATGATCATAACTTTCACACTGGTTGCTATTATTCGTTTCATACGATGAAGAAACTGTTATATTTATATTGTATTTTATGCTTCTGGCGTTGACTTCTTAGGTCCTAACTATTCGATCTTGTGGAACAACGCCCTGGTGTGAAGCCTAGGTTGCCCGGAACGTAGAAATGACCATCACTTTCACACGGGTTGCAATCATTACTGTTATAGGATGAAAACACTGTTTTATTTTTATTGTATTTTAAACTTCAGGCGTTGACTTCTGAGGCCGTAGCTATTCGATGCGGTGGAAGAACGCCATACAGTGAAGCATAGGTTGCCCGGAACGTAGAAATGACCATAAGTTTCATACTGGTTGCAATTATTCGTTTTATACGATAGAAGAACTGTTGCATCTTTATCGTATTTTATGCTTCTGGCGTTCACTTCTTAGGCCCTAACTATTCGATCTGGTGGGACAGCGCCCTAGGGTGAAGCCTAGGTTGCCCAGAACGTAGAAATGACCATAACTTTCACACTGGTTGCTATTATTCGTTTTATACGATGGAAAAGCCGTTATATTTATATTGTATTTTATGCTTCTGGCGTTGACTTCTGAGGCCGTTGCTATTCGATGTGGTGGACGAACGCCATAGAGTGAAGCCTAGGTAGCCCGGAACGTAGAAATGTCCATATCTTTCACACTGTTTGCAATTATTCATTTTATACGATGGCAAAGCTGTTGTATTTATATTGTATTTTATGCTTCTGGCGTTGACTTCTTAGGCCCTAACTATTCGATCAGGTGGAGCGATGCCTCAGAGTTAAGTCTAGGATGCCCGAAACGCCGAAATGATCATTACTTTCACGCTTGTTGCAATCATTCCTGTTATAGGATCGAAAGACTGTTGTATTTTTATTGTATTTTATACTTCAGGCGTTGACTTCTGAGGCCGTAGCTATTCGATGTGGTGGAAGAACGCCATACAGTGAAGCCTAGGTTGCCCGGAACGTAGAAATGACCATTACTTTCACACTGTTTGCAATTATTCCTTTTATACGATGGAAAAGCTGTTGTATTTAAATCGTATTTTATGCTTCTGGCGTTGACTTCTAACGACCTAACTATTCGGTCTGGTGGAGCAACGCCCTAGAGTGAAGCCTAGGTTGCTCGGAAAGGAGAAATGACAATAAGTTTCATACTGGTTGCAATTATTCGTTTTATACGATGGAAAAGCTGTTGTATTTATATTGTATTTTATGCTTCTGGCGTTGACTTTTAAGGCACTAACTATTCGATCTGGTGGAGCAACGCCCTAGAGTGAAGCCTAGGTTGCCCGGAACGTAGAATTGGCCATCACTTTCAAACTAGTTGCAATTATTCCTGTTATATGATGGAAACCCTGTTGTATTTTTATTGCATGTTCTGCTTTGGGCGTTGACTTCTAAGGCCCTAACTATTCAATCTGTTGGAGCAACGGCCTAGGGTGAAGCCTAGGTTGCTCGGAAAGTAGAAATGAGCATAAGTTTCATACTGGTTGCAATCATTCGTTTTATGCGATGGAAAAACTGTTGTGTTTATATTGTATTTTATTCTTCTGGCGTTGACTTCTAAGGCGCTAGCTGTTCGATCTAGTGGAGCAACGCCCTATAGTGAAGCTGATGTTGCCCGGAACGCAGAAATGACCATAACTTTCACACTGGTTGCTATCTTTCGTTTTATACGATGGAAAGACTGTTATATTTATATTGTGTTTTATGCTTCTGGCGTTCACTTCTTAGGCCCTAACTATTCGATCTGGTGGAACAACGGCCTAGGGTGAAGCCTAGGTTGCCCGGAACGTAGAAATGACAATAACTTTTACACTGGTAGCAATTATTCGTTTTATACAATGGAAAAACTGTTCTATTTATTTTGTATTTAATGCTTCGGGCGTTGACTTTTAAGGCACTAACTATTCGATCTGGTGGAGCAACGCCCTAGAGTGAAGCCTAGGTTGCCCGGAACGTAGAATTGGCCATCACTTTCAAACTAGTTGCAATTATTCCTGTTATATGATGGAAACACTGTTGTATTTTTATTGCATGTTCTGCTTCGGGCGTTGACTTCTAAGGCCCTAACTATTCAATCTGTTGGAGCAACGCCCTAGGGTGAAGCCTAGGTTGCTCGGAAAGTAGAAATGAGCATAACTTTCACACTGGTTGCTATTATTCGTTTCATACGATGAAGAAACTGTTATATTTATATTGTATTTTATGCTTCTGGCGTTGACTTCTTAGGTCCTAACTATTCGATCTTGTGGAACAACGCCCTGGTGTGAAGCCTAGGTTGCCCGGAACGTAGAAATGACCATCACTTTCACACGGGTTGCAATCATTCCTGTTATAGGATGAAAACACTGTTTTATTTTTATTGTATTTTAAACTCCAGGCGTTGACTTCTGAGGCCGTAGCTATTCGATGCGGTGGAAGAACGCCATACAGTGAAGCCTAGGTTGCCCGGAACGTAGAAATGACCATAAGTTTCATACTGGTTGCAATTATTCGTTTTATACGATAGAAGAACTGTTGCATCTTTATCGTATTTTATGCTTCTGGCGTTCACTTCTTAGGCCCTAACTATTCGATCTGGTGGTACAGCGCCCTAGGGTGAAGCCTAGGTTGCCCAGAACGTAGAAATGACCATAACTTTCACACTGGTTGCTATTATTCGTTTTATACGATGGAAAAGCCGTTATATTTATATTGTATTTTATGCTTCTGGCGTTGACTTCTGAGGCCGTTGCTATTCGATGTGGTGGAAGAACGCCATAGAGTGAAGCCTAGGTAGCCCGGAACGTAGAAATGTCCATATCTTTCACACTGTTTGCAATTATTCATTTTATACGATGGCAAAGCTGTTGTATTTATATTGTATTTTATGCTTCTGGCGTTGACTTCTTAGGCCCTAACTATTCGATCAGGTGGAGCGATGCCTCAGAGTTAAGTCTAGGATGCCCGAAACGCCGAAATGATCATTACTTTCACGCTTGTTGCAATCATTCCTGTTATAGGATCGAAAGACTGTTGTATTTTTATTGTATTTTATACTTCAGGCGTTGACTTCTGAGGCCGTAGCTATTCGATGTGGTGGAAGAACGCCATACAGTGAAGCCTAGGTTGCCCGGAACGTAGAAATGACCATTACTTTCACACTGTTTGCAATTATTCCTTTTATACGATGGAAAAGCTGTTGTATTTAAATCGTATTTTATGCTTCTGGCGTTGACTTCTAACGACCTAACTATTCGGTCTGGTGGAGCAACGCCCTAGAGTGAAGCCTAGGTTGCTCGGAAAGGAGAAATGACAATAAGTTTCATACTGGTTGCAATTATTCGTTTTATACGATGGAAAAGCTGTTGTATTTATATTGTATTTTATGCTTCTGGCGTTGACTTTTAAGGCACTAACTATTCGATCTGGTGGAGCAACGCCCTAGAGTGAAGCCTAGGTTGCCCGGAACGTAGAATTGGCCATCACTTTCAAACTAGTTGCAATTATTCCTGTTATATGATGGAAACCCTGTTGTATTTTTATTGCATGTTCTGCTTCGGGCGTTGACTTCTAAGGCCCTAACTATTCAATCTGTTGGAGCAACGGCCTATGGTGAAGCCTAGGTTGCTCGGAAAGTAGAAATGAGCATAAGTTTCATACTGGTTGCAATCATTCGTTTTATGCGATGGAAAAACCGTTGTGTTTATATTGTATTTTATTCTTCTGGCGTTGACTTCTAAGGCGCTAGCTGTTCGATCTAGTGGAGCAACGCCCTATGGTGAAGCTGATGTTGCCCGGAACGCAGAAATGACCATAACTTTCACACTGGTTGCTATCTTTCGTTTTATACGATGGAAAGACTGTTATATTTATATTGTGTTTTATGCTTCTGGCGTTCACTTCTTAGGCCCTAACTATTCGATGTGGTGGAACAACGCCGTAGAGTGAAGCCTAGGTTGCCCGGAACGTAGAAATGACCATTACTCTCAGACTGTTTACAATTATTCGTTTTTACGATGGAAAAACTGTTGCATCTTTATCGTATTTTATGCTTCTGGCGTTCACTTCTTAGGCCCTAGCTATTCGATCTGGTGGAACAACGCCCTAGGGTGAAGCCTAGGTTGCCCGGAAAGTAGAAATGACCATAACTTCCACACTGGTAGCAATTATTCGTTTTATACGATGGAAAAACTGTTGTATTTATATTGTATTTTATGCTTCTGGCGTTTACTTCTTAGGCCCTAACTATTCGATCTGGTGGAACAACGGCCTAGGGTGAAGCCTAGGTTGCCCGGAACGTAGAAATGACCATAACTTTTACACTGGTAGCAATTATTCGTTTTATACAATGGAAAAACTGTTCTATTTATTTTGTATTTAATGCTTCGGGCGTTGACTTCTAAGGCCCTAACTGTTTGATCTGGTGGAGCAACGCCCTAGAGTGAAGCCTAGGTTACCTGGAACGTAGAAATGACCATCCCTTTCACACGGGTTGCAATTATTCCTGTTATAGGATGGAAAGACTGTTGTATTTTTATTGTATTTTATACTTCAGGCGTTGACTTCTGAGGCCGTAGCTATTCGATGTGGTGGAATAACGCCATACAGTGAAGCCTAGGTTGCCCGGAACGTAGAAATGACCATAACTTTCACACTGGTTGCAATTATTTGTTTTATACGATGGAAAAGCTGTTGTATTTATATCGTATTTTATGCTTCTGGCGTTGACTTCTTAGGCCCTAACTATTCCATCTGGTGAAACAACGCCCTAGGGTAAAGCCCAGGTTGCGCGGAACGTAGAAATGACCATAACCTTCACACTGGTAGCAATTATTCGTTTTATACGATGGAAGAACTGTTATATTTATATTGCATTTTATGCTTCGGGCATTGACTTCTAAGGCCGTAACTATTCGATCTGGTGGAGCAACGCCCTGGAGTGAAACCTAGGTTGCCCCGAACGTAGAAATGACCACTACTATCACACTGGTTGCATATTATTCCTGCTACGCGATGGAAAAACTGTTGTGTTTTTATTGCATTTTATGCTTCTGGCGTTCACTTCTTAGGCCCTAACTATTCGATCTGGTGGAACAACGGCCTAGGGTGAAGCCTAGGTTGCCCGGAACGTAGAAATGACCATAACTTTTACATTGGTAGCAATTATTCATTTTATACAATGAAAAAACTGTTCTATTTATTTGGTACTTAACGCTACGGGCGTTGACTTCTAAGACCCTAACTGTTTGATCTGGTGGAGCAACGCCCTAGAGTGAAGCCTAGGTTGCCCGGAACGTAGACATGGCCATAACTTTCACACTGGTTACAATTATTTGTTTTATACGATGGAAAAGCTGTTGTATTTATATCGTATTTTATGCTTCTGGCGTTGACTTCTTAGGCCCTAACTCTTCCATCTGGTGGAACAACGCCCTAGGGTAAAGCCCAGGTTGCGCGGAACGTAGAAATGACCATAACCTTCACACTGGTAGCAATTATTCGTTTTATACAATGGAAAAACTGTTCTCTTTATTTTGTATTTAATGCTTCGGGCGTTGACTTCTAAGGCCCTAACTGTTTGATCTGGTGGAGCAACGCCCTAGAGTGAAGCCTAGGTTGCCCGGAACGTAGAAATGACCATTACATTCACACTGTTTGCAATTATTCGTTTTATACGATGGAAAAACTGTTGCATCTTTATCGTATTTTATGCTTCTGGCGTTCACTTCTTAGGCCCTAACTATTCGATCTGGTGGAACAACGCCCTAGGGTGAAGCCTAGGTTGCCCGGAACGTAGAAATGACCATAGCTTTTACACTGGTAGCAATTATTCGTTTTATACAATGGAAAAACCGTTCTATTTATTTTGTATTCTATGCTTCGGGCGTTGACTTCTAAGGCCCTAACTATTCAATCTGTTGGAGCAACGCCCTAGGGTGAAGCCTAGGTTGCTCTGAAAGTAGAAATGACCATAACTTTCACACTGGTAGCAATTATTCGTTTTATACAATGGAAAAACTGTTCTATTTATTTTGTATTTAATGCTTCGGGCGTTGACTTCTAAGGCCCTAACTGTTTGATCTGGTGGAGCAACGCCCTGGAGCGAAGCCTAGGTTGCTCGGAATGTAGAAATGACCATAAGTTGCATACTGGTTGCAATTATTCGTTTTATACGGTGGAAAAACTGTTGTATTTATATTGTATTTTATGCTTCTGACGTTGACTTCTCGGGCCCTAATTATTCGATCTGGTGGAGCAATGCCTCAGAGTTAAGTCTAGGATGCCCGAAACGCCGAAATGATCATTCATTTCACGCTTGTTGCAATTATTCCTGTTATGCGATGAAAAGACTGTTGAATTTTTATTGTATTTTATGCTTCAGGCGTGGATTTCTGAGGCCGTAGCTATTCGACGTGGTGCAAGAACGCCATACAGTGAAGCCTAGGTTGCCCGGAACGTAGAAATGACCACTACTTTCACACTGTTTGCAATTATTCCTGTTATAGGATGCAAAGACTGTTGTATTTTTATTGTATTTTATTCTTCTGGTGTTGACTTCTTAGGCACTAACTATACGATCTGGTGAAGCAACGCCCTAGGGTGAAGCCTAGGTTGCCCGGAACGTAGAAATGACCATTACTCTCACACTGTTTGCAATTATTCGTTTTTACGATGGAAAAACTGTTGCACCTTTATCGTATTTTATGCTTCTGGCGTTCACTTCTTAGGCCCTAGCTATTCGATCTGGTGGAACAACGCCCTAGGGTGAAGCCTAGGTTGCCCGGAACGTAGAAATGACCATAGCTTTTACACTGGTAGCAATTATTCGTTTTATACAATGGAAAAACCGTTCTATTTATTTTGTATTTTATGCTTCGGGCGTTGACTTCTAAGGCCCTAACTAATGAATCTGTTGGAGCAACGCCCTAGGGTGAAGCCTAGGTTGCTCTGAAAGTAGAAATGACCATAAGTTTCATACTGGTTGCAATTATTCATTTAATACGATGGAAATGCTGTTGTATTTATATCGTATTTTATGCTTCGGGCGTTGACTTCTTAGGCCCTAACATTTCGATCTGGTGGAGCAAAGCCCGACAGTGAAGCCTAGGTTGCCCGGAACGTAGATATGACCATAACCTTCACACAGATTGCAATTATTCGTTTTACACGGTGTAAAGGCTGTTGTATTTATTTTATATTTTATGCTTCTGGTGCTGACTTCTTAGACCCTAACTATTCGATCTTGTGGAACAACGCCCTAGAGTGAAGCCTAGGTTGCCTGGAACGTAGAAATGACCATCACTTTCACACGGGTTGCAATTATTCCTGTTATAGGATGGAAAGACTGTTGTATTTTTATTGTATTTTGTTCTTCTGGTGTTGACTTCTTAGCCACTAACTATACGATCTGGTGAAGCAACGCCCTAGAGTGAAGCCTAGGCTGCCCGATACGTAGAAATGACCATAACTTTCACACTGGTAGCAATTATTTGTTTTATACCATGGAAAAACTGTTCTATTTATATTGTATTTAATGCTTCGGGCGTTGACTTCTAAGGCACTAACTGTTTGATGTGGTGGAGCAACGCCCTGGAGCGAAGCCTAGGTTGCCTGGAACGTAGAAATGACCATCACTTTCACACGGGTTGCAATTACTCCTGTTATAGGATGGAAAGACTGTTGTATTTTTATTGTATTTTATACTTCAGGCGTTGACTTCTGAGACCGTAGCTATTCGATGTGGTGGAAGAACGCCATACAGTGAAGCCTAGGTTGCCCGGAACGTAGAAATGACCATAACTTTCACACTGGTTGCAATTATTCCAGTTATACGATGAAAAGATTGTTGTATTTTTATTGTATTTTATGCTTCAGGCGTGGACTTCTGAGGCCGTAGCTATTCGATGTGGTGGGAGAACGCCATACAGTGAAGCCTAGGTTGCCTGGAACGTAGAATAGACCATAACTTTCACACTGGTTGCTATTATACGTTTTATACGACGGAAAAACTGTTACATTTATATCGTATTTTATGCTTCTGGCGTTGACTTCTAAGGACCTAACTATTCGATCTGGTGGAGCAACGCCCTAGAGTGAAGCCTAGGTTGCTCGGAATGTAGAAATGACCATAAGTTGCATACTGGTTGCAATTATTCGTTTTATACGATGGAAAAACTGTTGTATTTATAATGTATTTTATGATTCTGGCGTTGACTTCTCGGGCCCTAATTATTCGATCTGGTGGAGCAATGCCTCAGAGTTAAGTCTAGGATGCCCGAAACGCCGAAATGATCATTACTTTCACGCTTGTTGCAATTATTCCTGTTATGCGATGAAGAGACTGTTGTATTTTTATTGTATTTTATGCTTCAGGCGTGGACTTCTGAGGCCGTAGCTATTCGATGTGGTGCAAGAACGCCATACAGTGAAGCCTAGGTTGCCCGGAACGTAGACATGGCCATAACTTTCACACTGGTTACAATTATTTGTTTTATACGATGGAAAAGCTGTTGTATTTATATCGTATTTTATGCTTCTGGCGTTGACTTCTTAGGCCCTAACTATTCCATCTGGTGGAACAACGCCCTAGGGTAAAGCCCAGGTTGCGCGGAACGTAGAAATGACCATAACCTTCACACTGGTAGCAATTATTCGTTTTATACAATGGAAAAACTGTTCTCTTTATTTTGTATTTAATGCTTCGGGCGTTGACTTCTAAGGCCCTAACCGTTTGATCTGGTGGAGCAACGCCCTAGAGTGAAGCCTAGGTTGCCCGGAACGTAGAAATGACCATTACATTCACACTGTTTGCAATTATTCGTTTTATACGATGGAAAAACTGTTGCATCTTTATCGTATTTTATGCTTCTGGCGTTCACTTCTTAGGCCCTAACTATTCGATCTGGTGGAACAACGCCCTAGGGTGAAGCCTAGGTTGCCCGGAACGTAGAAATGACCATAGCTTTTACACTGGTAGCAATTATTCGTTTTATACAATGGAAAAACCGTTCTATTTATTTTGTATTCTATGCTTCGGGCGTTGACTTCTAAGGCCCTAACTATTCAATCTGTTGGAGCAACGCCCTAGGGTGAAGCCTAGGTTGCTCTGAAAGTAGAAATGACCATCACTTTCACACGGGTTGCAATTATTCCTGTTATAGGATGGAAAGACTGTTGTATTTTTATTGTATTTTATTCTTCTGGTGTTGACTTCTTAGGCACTAACTATTCGATCTGGTGGAACAACGCCGTAGAGTGAATCCCAGGCAGCCCGGTACGTAGAAATGACCATAACTTTCACACTGGTAGCAATTATTCGTTTTATACAATGGAAAAACTGTTCTATTTATTTTGTATTTAATGCTTCGGGCTTTGACTTCTAAGGCCCTAACTGTTTGATCTGGTGGAGCAACGCCCTGGAGCGAAGCCTAGGTTGCTCGGAATGTAGAAATGACCATAACTTTTACACTGGTAGCAATTATTCGTTTTATACAATGGAAAAACTGTTCTATTTATTTTGTATTTAATGCTTCGGGCGTTGACTTCTAAGGCCCTAACTGTTTGATCTGGTGGAGCAACGCCCTAGAGTGAAGCCTAGGTTACCTGGAACGTAGAAATGACCATCCCTTTCACACGGGTTGCAATTATTCCTGTTATAGGATGGAAAGACTGTTGTATTTTTATTGTATTTTATACTTCAGGCGTTGACTTCTGAGGCCGTAGCTATTCGATGTGGTGGAATAACGCCATACAGTGATGCCTAGGTTGCCCGGAACGTAGAAATGACCATAACTTTCACACTGGTTGCAATTATTTGTTTTATACGATGGAAAAGCTGTTGTATTTATATCGTATTTTATGCTTCTGGCGTTGACTTCTTAGGCCCTAACTATTCCATCTGGTGAAACAACGCCCTAGGGTAAAGCCCAGGTTGCGCGGAACGTAGAAATGACCATAACCTTCACACTGGTAGCAATTATTCGTTTTATACGATGGAAGAACTGTTATATTTATATTGCATTTTATGCTTCGGGCATTGACTTCTAAGGCCGTAACTATTCGATCTGGTGGAGCAACGCCCTGGAGTGAAACCTAGGTTGCCCGGAACGTAGAAATGACCACTACTATCACACTGGTTGCATATTATTCCTGCTACACGATGGAAAAACTGTTGTGTTTTTATTGCATTTTATGCTTCTGGCGTTCACTTCTTAGGCCCTAACTATTCGATCTGGTGGAACAACGGCCTAGGGTGAAGCCTAGGTTGCCCGGAACGTAGAAATGACCATAACTTTTACATTGGTAGCAATTATTCATTTTATACAATGAAAAAACTGTTCTATTTATTTGGTACTTAACGCTACGGGCGTTGACTTCTAAGACCCTAACTGTTTGATCTGGTGGAGCAACGCCCTAGAGTGAAGCCTAGGTTGCCCGGAACGTAGACATGGCCATAACTTTCACACTGGTTACAATTATTTGTTTTATACGATGGAAAAGCTGTTGTATTTATATCGTATTTTATGCTTCTGGCGTTGACTTCTTAGGCCCTAACTCTTCCATCTGGTGGAACAACGCCCTAGGGTAAAGCCCAGGTTGCGCGGAACGTAGAAATGACCATAACCTTCACACTGGTAGCAATTATTCGTTTTATACAATGGAAAAACTGTTCTCTTTATTTTGTATTTAATGCTTCGGGCGTTGACTTCTAAGGCCCTAACTGTTTGATCTGGTGGAGCAACGCCCTAGAGTGAAGCCTAGGTTGCCCGGAACGTAGAAATGACCATTACATTCACACTGTTTGCAATTATTCGTTTTATACGATGGAAAAACTGTTGCATCTTTATCGTATTTTATGCTTCTGGCGTTCACTTCTTAGGCCCTAACTATTCGATCTGGTGGAACAACGCCCTAGGGTGAAGCCTAGGTTGCCCGGAACGTAGAAATGACCATAGCTTTTACACTGGTAGCAATTATTCGTTTTATACAATGGAAAAACCGTTCTATTTATTTTGTATTCTATGCTTTGGGCGTTGACTTCTAAGGCCCTAACTATTCAATCTGTTGGAGCAACGCCCTAGGGTGAAGCCTAGGTTGCTCTGAAAGTAGAAATGACCATAACTTTCACACTGGTAGCAATTATTCGTTTTATACAATGGAAAAACTGTTCTATTTATTTTGTATTTAATGCTTCGGGCGTTGACTTCTAAGGCCCTAACTGTTTGATCTGGTGGAGCAACGCCCTGGAGCGAAGCCTAGGTTGCTCGGAATGTAGAAATGACCATAAGTTGCATACTGGTTGCAATTATTCGTTTTATACGGTGGAAAAACTGTTGTATTTATATTGTATTTTATGCTTCTGGCGTTGACTTCTCGGGCCCTAATTATTCGATCTGGTGGAGCAATGCCTCAGAGTTAAGTCTAGGATGCCCGAAACGCCGAAATGATCATTAATTTCACGCTTGTTGCAATTATTCCTGTTATGCGATGAAAAGACTGTTGAATTTTTATTGTATTTTATGCTTCAGGCGTGGATTTCTGAGGCGGTAGCTATTCGACGTGGTGCAAGAACGCCATACAGTGAAGCCTAGGTTGCCCGGAACGTAGAAATGATCACTACTTTCACACTGTTTGCAATTATTCCTGTTATAGGATGCAAAGACTGTTGTATTTTTATTGTATTTTATTCTTCTGGTGTTGACTTCTTAGGCACTAACTATACGATCTGGTGAAGCAACGCCCTAGGGTGAAGCCTAGGTTGCCCGGAACGTAGAAATGACCATTACTCTCACACTGTTTGCAATTATTCGTTTTTACGATGGAAAAACTGTTGCACCTTTATCGTATTTTATGCTTCTGGCGTTCACTTCTTAGGCCCTAGCTATTCGATCTGGTGGAACAACGCCCTAGGGTGAAGCCTAGGTTGCCCGGAACGTAGAAATGACCATAGCTTTTACACTGGTAGCAATTATTCGTTTTATACAATGGAAAAACCGTTCTATTTATTTTGTATTTTATGCTTCGGGCGTTGACTTCTAAGGCCCTAACTAATGAATCTGTTGGAGCAACGCCCTAGGGTGAAGCCTAGGTTGCTCTGAAAGTAGAAATGACCATAAGTTTCATACTGGTTGCAATTATTCATTTAATACGATGGAAATGCTGTTGTATTTATATCGTATTTTATGCTTCGGGCGTTGACTTCTTAGGCCCTAACATTTCGATCTGGTGGAGCAAAGCCCGACAGTGAAGCCTAGGTTGCCCGGAACGTAGATATGACCATAACCTTCACAGAGATTGCAATTATTCGTTTTACACGGTGTAAAGGCTGTTGTATTTATTTTATATTTTATGCTTCTGGTGCTGACTTCTTAGACCCTAACTATTCGATCTTGTGGAACAACGCCCTAGAGTGAAGCCTAGGTTGCCTGGAACGTAGAAATGACCATCACTTTCACACGGGTTGCAATTATTCCTGTTATAGGATGGAAAGACTGTTGTATTTTTATTGTATTTTGTTCTTCTGGTGTTGACTTCTTAGCCACTAACTATACGATCTGGTGAAGCAACGCCCTAGAGTGAAGCCTAGGCTGCCCGGTACGTAGAAATGACCATAACTTTCACACTGGTAGCAATTATTTGTTTTATACCATGGAAAAACTGTTCTATTTATATTGTATTTAATGCTTCGGGCGTTGACTTCTAAGGCACTAACTGTTTGATGTGGTGGAGCAACGCCCTGGAGCGAAGCCTAGGTTGCCTGGAACGTAGAAATGACCATCACTTTCACACGGGTTGCAATTACTCCTGTTATAGGATGGAAAGACTGTTGTATTTTTATTGTATTTTATACTTCAGGCGTTGACTTCTGAGGCCGTAGCTATTCGATGTGGTGGAAGAACGCCATACAGTGAAGCCTAGGTTGCCCGGAACGTAGAAATGACCATAACTTTCACACTGGTTGCAATTATTCCAGTTACACGACGAAAAGATTGTTGTATTTTTATTGTATTTTATGCTTCAGGCGTGGACTTCTGAGGCCGTAGCTATTCGATGTGGTGGGAGAACGCCATACAGTGAAGCCTAGGTTGTCTGGAACGTAGAATAGACCATAACTTTCACACAGGTTGCAATTATTCGTTTTATTCGGTGTAAAGGCTGTTGTATTTATTCTGTATTTTATTCTTCTGGTGTTGACTTCTTAGGCCCTAACTATTCGATCTGGTGGAACAACGCCGTAGGGTGAAGCCTAGGTTGCCCGGAACGTAGAAATGACCATTACTTTCACACTGTTTGCAATTATTCCTTCTTTACGATGGAAAAGCTGTTGTATTTATATCGTATTTTATGCTTCTGGCGTTGACTTCTTAGGCCCTAACTATTCGATCTGGTGGAACAACGCCGTAGAGTGAAGCCTAGGTTGCCCGGAACGTAGAAATGACCATAACATTCACACTGTTTGCAATTATTCGTTTTATACGATGGAAAAACTGTTGCATCTTTATCGTATTTTATGCTTCTGGCGTTCACTTCTTAGGCCCTAACTATTCGATCTGGTGGGACAACGCCCTAGGGTGAAGCCTAGGTTGCCCGGAACGTAGAAATGACCATAGCTTTTACACTGGTAGCAATTATTCGTTTTATACAATGGAAAAACCGTTCTATTTATTTTGTATTCTATGCTTCGGGCATTGACTTCTAAGGCCCTAACTATTCAATCTGTTGGAGCAACGCCCTAGGGTGAAGCCTAGGTTGCTCTGAAAGTAGAAATGACCATAAGTTTCATAGTGGTTGCAATTATTCGTTTTATACGATGGAAAAACTGTTGTATTTATATTGTATTTTATGCTTCTGGCGTTGACTTCTAAGGCCCTACTTATTCGATTTGGTGGAGCAATGCCTCAGAGTTAAGTCTAGGGTGCCCGATACGCCGAAATGATCATTACTTTCACGCTTGTTGCAATTATTCCAGTTATACGATGAAAAGATTGTTGTATTTTTATTGTATTTTATGCTTCAGGCGTGGACTTCTGAGGCCGTAGCTATTCGATGTGGTGGGAGAACGCCATACAGTGAAGCCTAGGTTGCCAGGAACGTAGAATAGACCATAACTTTCACACTGGTTGCTATTATTCGTTTTATACGATGGAAAAACTGTTATATTTATATTGTATTTTATGCTTCTGGCGTTGACTTCTTAGGCCGTAACTATTCGATCTGGTGGAGCAACGCCCTGGAGTGAAGCCTGGGTTGCCCGGAACGTAGAAATGACCACTACAATCACACTGGTTGCAAATTATTCCTGCTATACGATGGAAAAACTGTTGTATTTTTATTGCATTTTATGCTTCTGGCGTTCACTTCTTAGGCCCTGACTATTCGATCTGGTGGAACAACGGCCTAGGGTGAGGCCTAGGTTTTCCGGAACGTAGAAATGACCATAACTTTCACACTGGTTGCAATTATTTGTTTTATAGGATGGAAAAGCTGTTGTATTTATATCGTATTTTATGCTTCTGGCGTTGACTTCTTAGGCCCTAACTATTCCATCTGGTGGAGCAACGCCCTAGAGTAAAGCCCAGGTTTCGCGGAACGTACAAATGACCATAACTTTCACACTGGTAGCAATTATTCGTTTTATACAATGGAAAAAGTGTTCTATTTATATTGTATTTTATGCTTCTGGCGTTGACTACTTAGGCCCTAACTATTCGATCTTGTGGAACAACGCCCTAGAGTGAAGCCTAGGTTGCCTGGAACGTAGAAATGACCATCACTTTCACACGGGTTGCAATTATTCCTGTTATAGGATGGAAAGACTGTTGTATTTTTATTGTATTTTATTCTTCTGGTGTTGACTTCTTAGGCACTAACTATTCGATCTGGTGGAGCAACGCCCTAGAGTGAAGCCTAGGCTGCCCGGTACGTAGAAATGACCATAGCTTTCACACTGGTAGCAATTATTTGTTTTATACCATGGAAAAACTGTTCTATTTATTTTGTATTTAATGCTTCGGGCGTTGACTTCTAAGGCCCTAACTGTTTGATCTGGTGGAGCAACGCCCTGGAGCGAAGCCTAGGTTGCCTGGAACGTAGAAATGACCATCACTTTCACACGGGTTGCAATTACTCCTGTTATAGGATGGAAAGACTGTTGTATTTTTATTGTATTTTATACTTCAGGCGTTGACTTCTGAGGCCGTAGCTATTCGATGTGGTGGAAGAACGCCATACAGTGAAGCCTAGGTTGCCCGGAACGTAGAAATGACCATAACTTTCACACTGGTTGCAATTATTCCAGTTATACGATGAAAAGATTGTTGTACTTTTATTGTATTTTATGCTTCAGGCGTGGACTTCTGAGGCCGTAGCTATTCGATGTGGTGGGAGAACGCCATACAGTGAAGCCTAGGTTGCCAGGAACGTAGAATAGACCATAACTTTCACACTGGTTGCTATTATACGTTTTATACGACGGAAAAACTGTTACATTTATATCGTATTTTATGCTTCTGGCGTTGACTTCTAAGGACCTAACTATTCGATCTGGTGGAGCAACGCCCTAGAGTGAAGCCTAGGTTGCTCGGAATGTAGAAATGACCATAAGTTGCATACTGGTTGCAATTATTCGTTTTATACGACGGAAAAACTGTTGTATTTATAATGTATTTTAAGATTCTGGCGTTGACTTCTCGGGCCCTAATTATTCGATCTGGTGGAGCAATGCCTCAGAGTTAAGTCTAGGATGCCCGAAACGCCGAAATTATCATTACTTTCACGCTTGTTGCAATTATTCCTGTTATGCGATGAAAAGACTGTTGTATTTTTATTGTATTTTATGCTTCAGGCGTGGACTTCTGAGGCCGTAGCTATTCGATGTGGTGCAAGAACGCCATACAGTGAAGCCTAGGTTGCCCGGAACGTAGACATGGCCATAACTTTCACACTGGTTACAATTATTTGTTTTATACGATGGAAAAGCTGTTGTATTTATATCGTATTTTATGCTTCTGGCGTTGACTTCTTAGGCCCTAACTATTCCATCTGGTGGAACAACGCCCTAGGGTAAAGCCCAGGTTGCGCGGAACGTAGAAATGACCATAACCTTCACACTGGTAGCAATTATTCGTTTTATACAATGGAAAAACTGTTCTCTTTATTTTGTATTTAATGCTTCGGGCGTCGACTTCTAAGGCCCTAACCGTTTGATCTGGTGGAGCAACGCCCTAGAGTGAAGCCTAGGTTGCCCGGAACGTAGAAATGACCATTACATTCACACTGTTTGCAATTATTCGTTTTATAGGATGGAAAAACTGTTGCATCTTTATCGTATTTTATGCTTCTGGCGTTCACTTCTTAGGCCCTAACTATTCGATCTGGTGGAACAACGCCCTAGGGTGAAGCCTAGGTTGCCCGGAACGTAGAAATGACCATAGCTTTTACACTGGTAGCAATTATTCGTTTTATACAATGGAAAAACCGTTCTATTTATTTTGTATTCTATGCTTCGGGCGTTGACTTCTAAGGCCCTAACTATTCAATCTGTTGGAGCAACGCCCTAGGGTGAAGCCTAGGTTGCTCTGAAAGTAGAAATGACCATCACTTTCACACGGGTTGCAATTATTCCTGTTATAGGATGGAAAGACTGTTGTATTTTTATTGTATTTTATTCTTCTGGTGTTGACTTCTTAGGCACTAACTATTCGATCTGGTGGAACAACGCCGTAGAGTGAATCCCAGGCAGCCCGGTACGTAGAAATGACCATAACTTTCACACTGGTAGCAATTATTCGTTTTATACAATGGAAAAACTGTTCTATTTATTTTGTATTTAATGCTTCGGGCTTTGACTTCTAAGGCCCTAACTGTTTGATCTGGTGGAGCAACGCCCTGGAGCGAAGCCTAGGTTGCTCGGAATGTAGAAATGACCATAAGTTGCATACTGGTTGCAATTATTCGTTTTATACGGTGGAAAAACTGTTGTATTTATATTGTATTTTATGCTTCTGGCGTTGACTTCTCGGGCCCTAATTATTCGATCTGGTGGAGCAATGCCTCAGAGTTAAGTCTAGGATGCCCGAAACGCCGAAATGATCATTACTTTCACGCTTGTTGCAATTATTCCTGTTATGCGATGAAAAGACTGTTGAATTTTTATTGTATTTTATGCTTCAGGCGTGGATTTCTGAGGCCGTAGCTATTCGACGTGGTGCAAGAACGCCATACAGTGAAGCCTAGGTTGCCCGGAACGTAGAAATGACCACTACTTTCACTCTGTTTGCAATTATTCATTTAATACGATGGAAATGCTGTTGTATTTATATCGTATTTTATGCTTCTGGTGTTGACTTCTTAGGCCCTAACTATTCGATGTGGTGGAACAACGCCGTAGAGTGAAGCCTAGGTTGCCCGGAACGTAGAAATGACCATTACTCTCAGACTGTTTACAATTATTCGTTTTTACGATGGAAAAACTGTTGCATCTTTATCGTATTTTATGCTTCTGGCGTTCACTTCTTAAGCCCTAGCTATTCGATCTGGTGGAACAACGCCCTAGGGTGAAGCCTAGGTTGCCCGGAACGTAGAAATGACCATAGCTTTTACACTGGTAGCAATTATTCGTTTTATACAATGGAAAAACCGTTCTATTTATTTTGTATTTTATGCTTCGGGCGTTGACTTCTAAGGCCCTAACTAATGAATCTGTTGGAGCAACGCCCTAGGGTGAAGCCTAGGTTGCTCTGAAAGCAGAAATGACCATAAGTTTCATACTGGTTGCAATTATTCATTTAATACGATGGAAATGCTGTTGTATTTATATCGTATTTTATGCTGCGGGCGTTGACTTCTTAGGCCCTAACATTTCGATCTGGTGGAGCAAAGCCCGACAGTGAAGCCTAGGTTGCCCGGAACGTAGATATGACCATAACCTTCACACAGATTGCAATTATTCGTTTTACACGGTGTAAAGGCTGTTCTATTTATTTTATATTTTATGCTTCTGGTGCTGACTTCTTAGACCCTAACTATTCGATCTTGTGGAACAACGCCCTAGAGTGAAGCCTAGGTTGCCTGGAACGTAGAAATGACCATCACTTTCACACGGGTTGCAATTACTCCTGTTATAGGATGGAAAGACTGTTGTATTTTTATTGTATTTTATTCTTCTGGTGTTGACTTCTTAGGCACTAACTATTCGATCTGGTGGAGCAACGCCCTAGAGTGAAGCCTAGGCTGCCCGGTACGTAGAAATGACCATAACTTTCACACTGGTAGCAATTATTTGTTTTATACCATGGAAAAACTGTTCTATTTATTTTGTATTTAATGCTTCGGGCGTTGACTTCTAAGGCCCTAACTGTTTGATCTGGTGGAGCAACGCCCTGGAGCGAAGCCTAGGTTGCCTGGAACGTAGAAATGACCATCACTTTCACACGGGTTGCAATTACTCCTGTTATAGGATGGAAAGACTGTTGTATTTTTATTGTATTTTATACTTCAGGCGTTGACTTCTGAGGCCGTAGCTATTCGATGTGTTGGAAGAACGCCATACAGTGAAGCCTAGGTTGCCCGGAACGTAGAAATGACCATAACTTTCACACTGGTTGCAATTATTCCAGTTATACGATGAAAAGATTGTTGTATTTTTATTGTATTTTATGCTTCAGGCGTGGACTTCTGAGGCCGTAGCTATTCGATGTGGTGGGAGAACGCCATACAGTGAAGCCTAGGTTGCCAGGAACGTAGAATAGACCATAACTTTCACACTGGTTGCTATTATTCGTTTTATACGATGGAAAAACTGTTACATTTATATTGTATTTTATGCTTCTGGCGTTGACTTCTTAGGCCCTAACTATTCGATCTTGTGGAACAACACCCTAGAGTGAAGCCTAGGTTGCCTGGAACGTAGAAATGACCACTACTTTCACACTGTTTGAAATTATTCATTTAATACGATGGAAATGCTGTTGTATTTATATCGTATTTTATGCTTCGGGCGTTGACTTCTTAGGCCCTAACATTTCGATCTGGTGTAGCAACGCCTGACAGTGAAGCCTAGGTTGCCCGGAACGTAGATATGACCATAACCTTCACACAGGTTGCAATTATTCGTTTTATACAGTGGAAAAACTGTTCTATTTATTTTGCATTTTATGCTTCGGGTGCTGACTTCTAAGGCCCTAACTATTCGATCTGGTGGAGCAACGCCCTAGAGTGAAGCCTAGGTTTCCCGGGAAGTAGAAGTGCCCAGTACTTTCACACTGTTTGCAGTTATTCCTGTTGTATGATGGAAAAACTGTTGCATCTTTATTGTATTTTATGCTTCTGGCGTTGACTTCTAAGGCCCTAACTATTCGAGCTGGTGGAGCAACGCCCTAGTGTGAAGCCTAGGTTGCTCGGAACGTGGAAACGACCATTACTTTCACACTGGTTGCCATTATTCGTTTTCTACGATAGAAAAGCTGTGTATATATATTGTAGTTTATGCTTCTGGCGTTGACTTCTTAGGCCCTAACTATTCCATCTGGTGCAACAACGCCCTAGGATCAAGCCTAGGTTGCCCGGAACGTAGAAATGACCATAACTTTCACACTGGTTACCATTATTCGTTTTATACGATGGAAAAGCTGTTGTATTTATATCGTATTTTATGCATCTGGCGTTGACTCCTAAGGCCGTAGCTATTAGATGTGGTGGAGCAACGCCCTTGAGTGTCGCATTGGTTGCCCGGAACGTAGATATGACCAGTACTTTCACACTGGTTGCAGTTATTCCTGTTATACGATGGAAAAACTGTTGCACCTTTATTGTATTTTATGCATTTGGCGTTGACATCTAAGGCCCTAACTATTCGATCCGGTGGAGCAACGTCCTTGAGTGAAGCCTAGGTTGACTGGAACGTAGAAATGACCATAACTTTCACACTGGTTACCATTATTCGTTTTATACAATGAAAAACTGTTCTATTTATTTTGCATTTTATGATTCGGGCGCCGACTTCTAAGGCCCTAACTATTCGATCTGGTGGAGCAACGCCCTAGAGTGAAGCCTAGGTTTCCCGGGAAGTAGAAATGACCAGTACTTTCACACTGTTTGCAGTTATTCCTGTTGTATGATGGAAAAACTGTTGCATCTTTATTGTATTTTATGCTTCTGGCGTTGAGTTCTAAGGCCCTAACTAATCGATCTGGTGGAGCAACAGCCTAGTGTGAAGCCTAGGTTGCCCGCAACGTAGAAATGATCATAACTTTCTCTCTGGTAGCAATTATTCGTTTTATACAATGGAATAACTGTTCTATTTATTTTGTATTTTATGCTTCGGGCGTTGACTTCTAAGGCCCTAACTGTTGGATCTGGTGGAGCAACGCCCTAGAGTGAAGCCTAGGTTGCCCGGAACGTAGAAATGACCATAACTTTCACACTGGTTGCTATTATTCGTTCTACACGATAGAAGAGCTGTTATATTTATATTGTATCTTATGCATCTGGCGTTGACTTCTTAGGCCCTAACAATTCGATCTGGTCGAACAACGCCCTAGAGTGAAGCCTAGGTTGCCTGGAACGTACAAATGACCATCACTTTCACACCGGTTGCAATTATTCATGCTATACGTTGGAAAAACTGATGCATTTTTATTGTAATTTATGCTTCTAGCGTTGACTTCTAAGGCCGTAGCTATTCGATGTGGTGGAGCAACGCCCTAGAGTGAAGCCTATATTGTCCGGAACGTAGAAATGACCATTACTTTCACACTGTTTGCTATTATTCATTTTATACGATGGAAAAGGTGTTGTATTTATATTGTATTTTATGCTTCGGGCGTTGACTTCTAAGGCCCTAAGTGTTCGATCTGGTGGAGCAACGCCCTAGAGTGAAGCCTAGGTTGCCCGGAACGTAGAAATGATCATCACTTTCAAAGTGGTTGCAATTAATCCTTTTATACGATGGAAAAACTGTTGTATTTATATTGCATTTTATGCTTCGGGCGTAGACTTCTATGGCCCTACCTTTTCGATCTGGTGGAGCAACACCCTACAGTGAAGCCTAGGTTGTCAGAAACGTAGAAATGAACATAACTTTCACACTGGTAGCAATTATTCGTTTCATACGATGGAAAAACTGTTGTATTTATATTGTACTTTATGCTTCTGGCGCTGACTTCTAGGGCACTAACTATTCGATCTGGTGGAGCAGCGCCCCAGGGTGAAGCCTAGGTTGCCGGGAACGTAGAAATGACCATTACTTTTACACTGGTTTCAATTATTCGTTTTATACGATGGAAAAACTGTTGCATCTTTATTGTGCTTTATGCTTCGGGCGTTGACTTCTAAGGCCCTAACTATTCGATCTGGTGGAGCAACGCCCCAGAGTGAAGCCTAGGTTGCCCGCAACGTAGAAATGACCAGAACTTTCACACTGGTTCCTATTATTCGTTTTATACGATGGAGAAACTGTTATATTTATATTGTATTTTATGCTTCTGGCGTTGACTTCTATGGCCCTACCTATTCGATTTGGTGGAGCAACACCCTACTATGAAGCCTAGGCTGTCAGAAACGTAGAAATGAACATAACTTTCACACTGGTAGCAATTATTCGTTTTATACAATGGAAAAACTGTTCTATTTATTTTGTACTTTATGCTTCGGGCGTTGACTTCTAAGGCCCTAACTATTCGATCTGGTTGAGCAACGCCCTAGAGTGAAGCCTAGGTTGCCCGGAACGTAGAAAGGACCAGAACTTTCACACTGGTTGCTATTATTCGTTTCATACGATGGAAAAACTGTTATATTTATATTGTACTTTATGCTTCTGGCGTTGACTTCTTAGGCCCTAAGTGTTCAATCTGGTGGAGCAACGCCCTAGAGTGAAGCCTAGGTTGCCCGGAACGTAGAAATGATCATCACTTTCAAACTGGTTGCAATTAATCCTTTTATACGATGGAAAAACTGTTGTATTTATATTGCATTTTATGCTTCGGGCGTAGACTTCTATGGCCCTACCTTTTCGATCTGGTGGAGCAACACCCTACAGTGAAGCCTAGGCTGTCAGAAACGTAGAAATGAACATAACTTTCACACTGGTAGCAATTATTCGTTTTATACAATGGAAAAACTGTTCTATTTATTTTGTATTTTATTCTTCGGGCGTTGACTTCTAAGGCCCTAACTATCCGATCTGGTGGAGTAACGCCCTAGAGTGACGCCTACGTTGCCCTGAACGTAGAAATGACCATTACTTTCACAATGTTTCCAATTATTCACTTTATACGTTCGAAAAACTGTTGTACTTATATTGTATTTTATTCTTATGGCGTTGAATTCCAAGTCCCTAGCTATGCGATCTGTTGGAGCAACGCCCTAGAGTGAAACCTAGGTTGCCCGGAACGTAGAAATTACCATAACTTTCACACTGGTAGGAATTATTCGTTTTATACGATGGAACAACTGTTCTATTTATTTTGTATTTCATGCTTCGGGCGTTGACTTCTAAGGCCCTAACTATTCAATCTGTTGGAACAACGCCCTAGGGTGAAGCCTAGGTTGCCCGGAAAGTAGAAATGACTATAACTTTCATACTGGTTGCAATTATTCGTTTCATACGATGGTAAAACTGTTGTATTTATATTGTACTTTATGCTTCTGGCGCTGACTTCTAGGGCACTAACTATTCGATCTGGTGGAGCAGCGCCCTAGGGTGAAGCCTAGGTTGCCGGGAACGTAGAAATGACCATTACTTTTACACTGGTTTCAATTATTCGTTTTATACGATGGAAAAACTGTTGCATCTTTATTGTGCTTTATGCTTCGGGCGTTGACTTCTAAGGCCCTAACTATTCGATCTGGTGGAGCAACAGCCTAGTGTGAAGCCTAGGTTGCCCGGCACGTAGAAATGACCATAACTTTCACACTGGTAGCAATTATTCGTTTTATACAATGGAAAAACTGTTCTATTTATTTTGTAGTTTATGCTTCTGGCGCTGACTTCTAGAGCACTAACTATTCGATCTGGTGGAGCAGCGCCCTAGGGTGAAGCCTAGGTTGCCGGGAACGTAGAAATGACCATTACTTTTACACTGGTTTCAATTATTCGTTTTATGCGATGGAAAAACTGTTGCATCTTTATTGTCCTTTATGCTTCGGGCGTTGACTTCTAAGGCCCTAACTAATCGATCTGGTGGAGCAACAGCCTAGTGTGAAGCCTAGGTTGCCCGCAACGTAGAAATGATCATAACTTTCCCTCTGGTAGCAATTATTCGTTTTATACAATGGAATAACTGTTCTATTTATTTTGTATTTTATGCTTCGGGCGTTGACTTCTAAGGCCCTAACTGTTGGATCTGGTGGAGCAACGCCCTAGAGTGAAGCCTAGGTTGCCCGGAACGTAGAAATGACCATAACTTTCACACTGGTTGCTATTATTCGTTCTATACGATAGAAGAGCTGTTATATTTATATTGTATCTTATGCTTCTGGCGTTGACTTCTTAGGCCCTAACAATTCGATCTGGTCGAACAACGACCTAGAGTGAAGCCTAGGTTGCCTGGAACGTACAAATGACCATCACTTTCACACCGGTTGCAATTATTCATGCTATACGTTGGAAAAACTGATGTATTTTTATTGTAATTTATGCTTCTAGCGTTGACTTCTAAGGCCGTAGCTATCCGATGTGGTGGAGCAACGCCCTAGAGTGAAGCCTATATTGTCCGGAACGTAGCAATGACCATTACTTTCACACTGTTTGCTATTATTCATTTTATACGATGGAAAAGGTGTTGTATTTATATTGTATTTTATGCTTCGGGCGTTGACTTCTAAGGCCCTAAGTGTTCGATCTGGTGGAGCAACGCCCTAGAGTGAAGCCTAGGTTGCCCGGAACGTAGAAATGATCATCACTTTCAAAGTGGTTGCAATTAATCCTTTTATACGATGGAAAAACTGTTGTATTTATATTGCATTTTATGCTTCGGGCGTAGACTTCTATGGCCCTACCTTTTCGATCTGGTGGAGGAACACCCTACAGTGAAGCCTAGGTTGTCAGAAACGTAGAAATGAACATAACTTTCACACTGGTAGCAATTATTCGTTTTATACAATGGAAAAACTGTTGTATTTTTATTGTATTTTATGCTTCTGGCGTTGAATTCTAAGTCCATAGCTATTCGATCTGGTGGAGCAACGCCCTAGAGTGAAGCCTAGGTTGCCCGGAACGTAGAAATGACCATTACTTTCACACTGTTTGCAATTATTCATTTTATACGATGGAAAAGCTGTTGTATTTATATTGTATTTTATGCTTCTGGCGTTGACTTCTAAGTTCGTAGCTATTAGCTGTGGTGGAGCAACTCCCTACAGTGGCGCCTAGGTTGCCCGGAGCGTAGAAATGACCATTAATTTCACAATGGTTGCAATTATTCATTTTACACAATGGAAAAACTGTTGTACTTATATTGTATTTTATTCTTCTGGCGTTGAATTCCAAGTCCCTAGCTATTCGGTCTGGTGGAGCAACGCCCTAGAGTGAAACCTAGGTTGCTCGGAATGTAGAAATGACCATAACTTTCACACTGATCCCAATTATTCGTTTTATACGATGGAAAAGCTGTTGTATTTTGTATCGTATTTTATGATTCGGGCGTTGACTTCTATGGCCCTAACTATTCGATCTGGTGGAGCAACGCCCTAGAGTGAAGCCTAGGTTGCCCGGAACGTAGAAATGAACATAACTTTCACCCTGGCAGCAATTATTCGTTTTATACAATGGAAAAACTGTTCTATTTATTTCGTATTTTAAGCTTCGGGCGTTGACTTCTATGGCTCTACCTATTCGATCTGGTGGAGTAACACTCTACAGTCAAGCCTAGGTTGTCCGGAACGTAGACATGACCATTACTTTCACAATGTTTCAAATTATTCATTTTATACGATGGAAAAACTCTTGTACTTATATTGTATTTTATTCTTATGGCGCTGTATTCTAAGTCCCTAGCTATGCGATCTGGTGGAGCAACGCCCTAGAGTGAAACCTAGATTGCCCGGAACGTAGAAATTACCATAACTTTCACACTGATAGCAATTATTCGTTTTATACGATGGAAAAACTGTTCTATTTATGTTGTATTTTATGCTTCGGGCGTTGACTTCTAAGGCCCTAACTATTGAATCTGTTGGAACAACGCCCTAGGGTGAAGCCTAGGCTGCCCGGAAAGTAGAAATGACCATAACTTTCATACTGATTGCAATTATTCGTTTTATACGATGGAAAAACTGTTGTATTTTTATTGTATTTTATGCTTCTGGCGTTGACTTCTAAGGCCGTAGCTATTAGCTGTGGTGGAGCAACTGCCTACAGTGGCGCCTAGGTTGCCCGGAACGTAGAAATGACCATAACTTTCACACTGATCCCAATTATTCGTTTTATACGATGGAAAAGCTGTTGTATTTTGTATCGTATTTTATGCTTCGGGCGTTGACTTCTAAGGCCCTAACTATTCGATCTGGTGGAGTAACGTCCTAGAGTGACGCCTACGTTGCCCTGAACGTAGAAATGACCATTACTTTAACAATGCTTCCAATTATTCATTTTATACGACGGAAAAACTGTTGTACTTATATTGTATTTTATTCTTATGGCGTTGAGTTCTAAGTCCCTAGCTATGCGATCTGGTGGTGCAACGGCCTAGAGTGAAACCTAGGTTGCCCGGAACGTAGAAATTACCATAACTTTCACACTGGTAGGAATTATTCGTTTTATAGGATGGAACAACTGTTCTATTTATTTTGTATTTCATGCTTCGGGCGTTGACTTCTAAGGCCCTAACTATTCAATCTGTTGGTACAACGCCCTAGGGTGAAGTCTAGGTTGCCCAGAAAGTAGAAATGACTATAACTTTCATACTGGTTGCAATTATTCGTTTCATACGATGGAAAAACTGTTGTATTTATATTGTATTTTATGCTTCTGGCGCTGACTTCTAGGGCACCAACTATTCGATCTGGTGGAGCAGCGCCCTAGGGTGAAGCCTAGGTTGCCGGGAACGTAGGAATGACCATTACTTTTACACTGGTTTCAATTATTCGTTTTATAAGATGGAAAAACTGTTGCACCTTTATTGTACTTTATGCTTCGGGCGTTGACTTCTAAGGCCCTAACTATTCGATCTGGTGGAGCAACACCCTAGTGTGAAGCCTAGGTTGCCCGGCACGTAGAAATGACCATAACTTTCACACTGGCAGCTATTATTCGTTTTATACAATGGAAAAACTGTTCTATTTATTTTGTAGTTTATGCTTCTGGCGCTGACTTCTAGGGCACTAACTATTCGATCTGGTGGAGCAGCGCCCTAGGGTGAAGCCTAGGTTGCCGGGAACGTAGAAATGACCATTACTTTTGCACTGGTTTCAATTATTCGTTTTATGCGATGGAAAAACTGTTGCATCTTTATTGTACTTTATGCTTCGGGCGTTGACTTCTAAGGCCCTAACTAATCGATCTGGTGGAGCAACAGCCTAGTGTGAAGCCTAGGTTGCCCGCAACGTAGAAATGATCATAACTTTCTCTCTGGTAGCAATTATTCGTTTTACACAATGGAATAACTGTTCTATTTATTTTGTATTTTATGCTTCGGGCGTTGACTTCTAAGGCCCTAACTGTTGGATCTGGTGGAGCAACGCCCTAGAGTGAAGCCTAGGTTGCCCGGAACGTAGAAATGACCATAACTTTCACACTGGTTGCTATTATTCGTTCTATACGATAGAAGAGCTGTTATATTTATATTGTATCTTATGCTTCTGGCGTTGACTTCTTAGGCCCTAACAATTCGATCTGGTCGAACAACGCCCTAGAGTGAAGCCTAGGTTGCCTGGAACGTACAAATGACCATCACTTTCACACCGGTTGCAATTATTCATGCTATACGTTGGAAAAACTGATGCATTTTTATTGTAATTTATGCTTCTAGCGTTGACTTCTAAGGCCGTAGCTATTCGATGTGGTGGAGCAACGCCCTAGAGTGAAGCCTATATTGTCCGGAACGTAGAAATGACCATTACTTTCACACTGTTTGCTATTATTCATTTTATACGATGGAAAAGGTGTTGTATTTATATTGTATTTTATGCTTCGGGCGTTGACTTCTAAGGCCCTAAGTGTTCGATCTGGTGGAGCAACGCCCTAGAGTGAAGCCTATGTTGCCCGGAACGTAGAAATGATCATCACTTTCAAAGTGGTTGCAATTAATCCTTTTATACGATGGAAAAACTGTTGTATTTATATTGCATTTTATGCTTCGGGCGTAGACTTCTATGGCCCTACCTTTTCGATCTGGTGGAGCAACACCCTACAGTGAAGCCTAGGTTGTCAGAAACGTAGAAATGAACATAACTTTCACACTGGTAGCAATTATTCGTTTTATACAATGGAAAAACTGTTGTATTTTTATTGTATTTTATGCTTCTGGCGTTGAATTCTAAGTCCATAGCTATTCGCTCTGGTGGAGCAACGCCCTAGAGTGAAGCCTAGGTTGCCCGGAACGTAGAAATGACCATTACTTTCACACTGTTTGCAATTATTCATTTTATACGATGGAAAAGCTGTTGTATTTATATTGTATTTTATGCTTCTGGCGTTGACTTCTAAGTTCGTAGCTATTAGCTGTGGTGGAGCAACTCCCTACAGTGGCGCCTAGGTTGCCCGGAACGTAGAAATGACCATTAATTTCACAATGGTTGCAATTATTCATTTTATACAATGGAAAAACTGTTGTACTTATATTGTATTTTATTCTTCTGGCGTTGAATTCCAAGTCCCTAGCTATTCGGTCTGGTGGAGCAACGCCCTAGAGTGAAACCTAGGTTGCTCGGAATGTAGAAATGACCATAACTTTCACACTGATCCCAATTATTCGTTTTATACGATGGAAAAGCTGTTGTATTTTGTATCGTATTTTATGATTCGGGCGTTGACCTCTAAGGCCCTAACTATTCAATCTGTTGGAACAACGCCCTAGGGTGAAGCCTAGGCTGCCCGGAAAGTAGAAATGACCATAACTTTCATACTGGTTGCAATTATTCGTTTTATACGATGGAAAAACTGTTGTATTTTTATTGTATTTTATGCTTCTGGCGTTGAATTCTAAGTCCATAGCTATTCGATCTGGTGGAGCAACGCCCTAGAGTGAAGCCTAGGTTGTCCGGAACGTAGATATGACCATAACCTTCACACAGGTTGCAATTATTCGTTTTCTACGATGGAAAAGCTGTTGCATTTATATTGTATTTTATGCTTCCGGCGTTGACTTCTTAGACCCTAACTCTTCGATCTGGTGGAGCAACGCCTCAGAGTTAAGTCTAGGGTGCCCGGAACGTCGAAATGATCGTTACTTTCGCACTGGTTGCAATTAGTCATGTTATACAATGGAAAAACTGTTGTATTTATACTGTATTTTAGGCTTCTGGCGTTGACTTCTAAGGCCCTAGCTATTCGATCTGGTGGAGCAACGCCCTAGAGTGAAGCCTAGGTTGCCCGGAACGTAGAAGTGACCATCACTTTCAAACTGGTTGCAATTAATCCTTTTATACGATGGAAAAGCTGTTGTATTTTTATTGCATTTTATGCGTCCGGCGTTGACTTCTAAGGCCCTAACTATTCAATCTATTGCAGCAACGCCCTAGGGTGAAGCCTAGGTTGCCCGGAACGTAGAAATGACGTTAACTTTCATACTGGTTGCAATTATTCGTTTCATACGATGGAAAAACTGTTGTATTTATATTGTATTTTATGCTTCTGGCGCTGACTTCTAGGGCACTAACTATTCGATCTGGTGGAGCAGCGCCCTAGGGTGAAGCCTAGGTTGCCGGGAACGTAGAAATGACCATTACTTTTACACAGGTTGCAATTATTCGTTTTCTACGATGGAAAAGCTGTTGCATTTATATTGTATTTTATGCTTCCGGCGTAGACTTCTTAGACCCTAACTATTCGATCTGGTGGAACAACGCGCTAGAGTGAAGCGTAGGTTGCCTGGAACGTAGAAATGACCATCACTTTCATACTGGTTGCAATTATTCGTTTTATACGATGGAAAAACTGTTATATTTATATTGTATCTTATGCTTCTGGCGTTGATGCCTTAGGCCCTAACAATTCGATCTGGTGTAACAACGCCCTAGAGTGAAGCCTAGGTTGCCTGGAACGTAGAAATGACCATCACTTTCACACGGGTTGCCATTATTCCTGTTATAGGATGGAAAGACGGTTGTATTTTTATTGTATTTTATACTTCAGGCTTCGACTTCTGAGGCTGTGGCTATTCGATGTGGTGGAAGAACGCCATAGAGTGAAGCCTAGGTTGCCCGGAACGTAGAAATGACCATAACTTTCATACTGGTTGCAATTATTCGTTTTATACGATGGAAAAACTGTTATATTTATATTGTATCTTATGCTTCTGGCGTTGACGCCTTAGGCCCTAACAATTCGATCTGGTGTAACAACGCCCTAGAGTGAAGCCTAGGTTGCCTGGAACGTACAAATGACCATCACTTTCATACGGGTTGCAATTATTCCTATTATAGGATGAAAAGACTGTTGTATTTTCATTGTATTTTATTCTTCAGGCGTTGACTTCTGAGGCCGTAGCTATTCGATGTGGTGGAAGAACGCCATAGAGTGAAGCCTAGGTTGCCCGGAACGTAGAAATGACCATAGCTTTCATACTGTTTGCAATCATTCGTTTTATATGATGGAAGAGCTGTTGAATTTATATTGTATTTTATGCTGCTGGCGTTCACTTCTTAGGCCCTAACTATTCGATGTGTTGGAGCAACGCCCTAGAGTGAAGCCTAGGTTGCCCGGAAAGTAGAAATGACGTTAACCTTCATACTGGTTGCAATTATTCGTTTTATACGATGGAAAAACTGATGTATTTATATTGTTTTTTATGCTTCTGGCGTTGACTTCTAAGGCACTAACTATTCGATCTGTAGGAACAACGCCCTAGGGTGTAGCCTAGGTAGCCCGTAAAGTAGAAATGACCATAGCTTTCATACTGGTTGCAATTATACGTTTTATATGATGGAAAAACTGTTGTACTTATATTGTATCTTATGCTTCTGGCGTTGACTTCTTAGGCCCTAACAATTCGATCTGGTGGAACAACGACCTAGAGTGAGGCCTAGGTTGTCCGGAACGTAGAACTGACCATAACTTTTACACAGGTAGCAATTATTCGTTTTATACAATGGAAGAACTGTTGTATTTATATTGTATTTTATGCTTCTGGCGTTGACTTCTAAGGCACTAACTATTCGATCTGGTGGAGCAACGTCCTAGAGTGAAGCCTAGGTTGCCCGGAACGTAGAAATGACCATAACTTTCACACTGGTTGCTATTATTCCTTCTATACGATGGAAAAACTGTTATATTTATACTGTACCTTATGCTTCTGGCGTTGACTTCTTAGGCCCTAACTATTCGATCTGGTGGAACAACGACCTGGAGTGAGGCCTAGGTTGTCCGGAACGTAGAACTGACCATCACTTTCAAACTGGTTGCAATTATTCCTGTTATATGATGGAAAAGCTGTTGTATTTTTATTGCATTTTATGCTTCGGGCATTGACTTCTAAGGTCCTAACTATTCAATCTGTTGGAGCAACGCGCTAGGGTGAAGCCTAGGTTGCGCGGAAAGTAGAAATGACAATAACTTTAACACTGGTTGCAATTATTCGTTTTATACGATGGAAAAGCTGTTGCATCTATATTGTATTTTATGTTTCTGTCGTTGACGTCTAAGGCCGTAGCTAGTAGATGTGGTGGAGCAACGCACTAGAGTGACGCCTAGGTTGCCCGGAACGTGGAATGACCATTACTTTCGCAATGTTTGCAATTGTACATTTTATACGATGGAAAAACTGTTGTACTTATATTGTATTTTATGCTTGTGGCGTTGACTTCTAAGGCCCTAACTATTCGATCTGGTGGAGCAACGCCCTAGAGTGAAGCCTAGGTTGCCTGGAACATACAAATGACCATCACTTTCACACGGGTTGCAATTATTCCTGTTATAGGAAGGGAAGACTGTTGTATTTTTATTGTATTTTATGCTTCAGGCGTTGACTTCTGAGGCCGTAGCTATTCGATGTAGTGGAAGGACGCCATAGAGTGAAGCCTATGTTGCCCGGAACGCAGAAAGGACCATAACTGTCATACTGGTTGCAATTATTCGTTTTATATGATGGAAAAACTGTTGTATTTATATTGTATTTTATGCTGCTGGCGTTCACTTCCTAGGCCCTAACTTTTCGATCTGGTGGAGCAACGGCCTAGGGTGAAGCCTAGGTTGCCCGGAACGTAGAAATGACCATAACTTTTACACTGGTAGCAATTATTCGTTTTATACAATGGAAAAACTGTTCTATTTATCATGTATTTAAGGCTTCGGGCGTTGGCTTCTAAGGCCGTAACTGTTTGATCTGGTGGAGCAACGCCCTAGAATGAAGCCTTGGTTGCCCGGAACGTAGAAATGACCATAACTTTCACACTGGCTGCTATTATTCGTTTTATACAATGGAAAAACTGTTCTATTTATTTTGTATTTTATGCTTCGGCCGTGGACTTCTAAGGCACTAACTACTCGATCTGGTGGAGCAACGCCCTAGAGTGAAGCCTAGGTTGCCCGGAACGTAGAAATGACCTTTACCTTCACACTGGTTGCAATTATTCCTGTTATACGATGGAAAAACTGTTGTATTTATATCGTATTTTATGCTTCAAGCGAAGACTTCTGAGGTCCTAGCTACTCGAGCTGGTTGAGCAACGCCCTAGAGTGAAACCTAGGTTGCCCGGAACGTAGAAATAACCATTACTTTCACACTGGTTGCAATTATTCCTGTTATACAATGGAAAAACGGTTGTATTTTTATTGTATTTTATGCTTCTGGCGTTCACTTCCTAGGCCCTAACTTTTCGATCTGGTGGAGCAACGGCCTAGGGTGAAGCCTAGGTTGCCCGGAACGTAGAAATGACCATAACTTTTACACTGGTAGCAATTATTCGTTTTATACAATGGAAAAACTGGTCTATTTATCATGTATTTAAGGCTTCGGGCGTTGGCTTCTAAGGCCGTAACTGTTTGATCTGGTGGAGCAACGCCCTAGAGTGAAGCCTAGGTTGCCCGGAACGTAGAAATGACCAGTACCTTCTCACTGTTTGCAGTGACTCCTGTTATACGATGGAAAAACTGTTGCATCTTTATTGAATTTTATGCTTCTGGCGTTGACTTCTAAGGCCCTAACTATTCCATCTGGTGCATCAACGCCCTAGAGTGAAGCCTAAGTTGCTCGGAATGTAAAAATGACCATTACGTTCACACTGGTTGAAATTATTCGTTTTATACGATGGAAAAACTGTTATATTTAAATTGTATTTTATGCTTCTGGCGTTGATTTCTTAGGCCCTAACTATTCAATCTGGTGGAACAACACCCTAGAGTGAGGCCTAGGTTGCCCGGAACGTAGAAATGACCATCACTTCCATACTGGTAGCAATCATTCGTTTTAGACGATGGAAAAACTGTTGTATTTATATTGTATTTTATGCTTCTGGCGTTGACTTCTATGGCACTAACTATTCGATCTGGTGGAGCAACGCACTAGAGTGAAGCGGAGCTTGCCCGGAACGTTGAAATGACCATCACTTTCAAACTGGTTGCAATTACTCCTGTTATATGATATAAAAACTGTTGTATTTTTATTGCATTTTGTGCTTCGGGCGTTGACTTATGAGGCCGTAGCTATTCGATGCGGTGGAAGAACGCCATAGAGTGAAGCCTAGGTTGCCCGGAACGTAGAAATGACCATAACTTTCATACTGGTGGCAATTATTCGTTCTATATGATGGAAAAACTGTTGTATTTATATTGTATTTTATGCTGCTGGCGTTCACTTCTTAGGCCCTAACTATTCGATCTGGTGGAACAACGCCCTGGGGTGAAGCCTAGGGTGCCGGGAACGTAGAAATGACCATAACTTTCACACTGGTTTCTATTATTCGTTTTATACGATGGAAAAACTGTTATATTTATATTGTACTTTATGCTTCTGGCGTTGCCTTCTTAGGCCCTAACTGTTCGATCTGGTAGAACAACGCCCTAGAGTGAAGCCTAGGTTACCCGGAACGTAGAAATGACCAGTACTTTCACACTGTTTGCAGTGACTCCTGTTATACGATGGAAAAACTGTTGCATCTTTATTGAATTTTATGCTTCTGGCGTTGACTTCTAAGGCCCTAACTATGCTATCTGGTGTATCAACGCCCTAGAGTGAAGCCTAGGTTGCTCGGAATGTAAAAATGACCATATCATTCACACTGGTTGAAATTCTTCGTTTTATACGATGGAAAAACTGTTATATTTATATTGTATTTTATGCTTCTGGCGTTGATTTCTTAGGCCCTAACTATTCAATCTGTTGGAGCAACGCCCTAGAGCGAAGCCTAGGTTGCCCGGAAAGTAGAAATGACAATAACTTTCACACTGGTTGCAATTATTCGTTTTATACGATGGAAAAGCTGTTGCATCTTTATTGCAATTTATGCTTCTGTCGTTGACGTCTAAGGCCGTAGCTATTAGATGTGGTGGAGCAACGCACTAGAGTGACGCCTAGGTTGCCTGGAACGTAGAAATGACCATTACTTTCGCAATGTTTGCAATTATTCATTTCATACGATGGAAAAACTGTTGTACTTATATTGTATTTTATGCTTCTGGCGTTGACTTCTTATGCCACAACTATTCCATCTGGTGGAACAACGCCCTAGGATGAAGCCCAGGTTGACCGGAAAGTAGAAATGGAAATAGCTTTCACACCGGTAGCAATTATTCGTTTTATACGATGGAAAAACTGTTGTATTTATTTCGTACTTTATGCTTCGGCCGTTGACTTCTAAGGCCCTAACTATTCGATCTGTTGGAGCAACGCCCTAGGGTGAAGCCTAGGTTACCCGGAACGTAGAAATGACCAGTACTTTCACACAGTTTGCAGTGACTCCTGTTATACGATGGAAAAACTGTTGCATCTTTATTGAATTTTATGCTTCTGGCGTTGACTTCTAAGGCCCTAACTATGCTATCTGGTGTATCAACGCCCTAGAGTGAAGCCTAGGTTGCCCGGAACGTAGAAATGACCATAACTTTCACACTGGTTTCTATTATTCGTTTTATACGATGAAAAAACTGTTGTATTTATATTGTATTTTATGCTGCTGGCGTTCACTTCTTAGGACCTAACTATTCGATCTGGTGGAACAACGCCCTGGGGTGAAGCCTAGGTTGCCCGGAACGTAGAAATGACCATAACTTTCATACTGGTTGCAATTATTCGTTTTATATGATGGAAGAACTGTTGTATTTATATTGTATTTTATGCTTCTGGCGTTGACTTCTAAGGCCCTAACAATTCGATCTGGTGGAACAACGCCCTAGAGTGAAGCCTAGGTTGCCTGGAACGTACAAATGACCATCAATTTCACACGGGTTGCAATTATTCCTGTTATAGGATGAAAAGACTGTTGTATTCTTATTGTATTTTATGCTTCAGGCGTTGACTTCTGAGGCCGTAGCTATTCGATGTGGTGGAGGAACGCCACAGAGTGAAGCCTAGGTTGCCCGGAACGTAGAAATGACCATAACTTTCATACTGGTTGCAATTATTCGTTTTATATGGTGGAAGAACTGTTGTATTTATGTTGTATTTTATGCTGCTGGTGTTCACTTCTTAGGCCCTAACTATTCGACCTGGTGGAACAACGCCCTGTGGTGAATCCTAGGTTGCTCGGAATGTAGAAATGACCATAACATTCACACTGGTTGAAATTATTCGTTTTATACGATGGAAAAACTGTTATATTTATATTGTATTTTATGCTTCTGGCGTTCATTTCTTAGGCCCTAACTATTCAATCTGGTGGAACAACGTCCTAGAGTGAGGCCTAGGTTGCCCGGAACCTAGAAATGACCATCACTTCCATACTGGTAGCATTTATTCGTTTTATACGATGGAAAAACTGTTGCATTTATATTGTATTTTATGCTTCTGGCGTTGACTTGTAAGGCACTAACTGTTCGATATGGTGGAGTACGCCCTAGAGTGAAGCCTAGGTTTCATGGAAAGTAGAAATGACAATAACTTTCACACTGGTTGCAATTATTCGTTTTATACGATGGAAAAGATGTTGCATCTTTATTGTATTTTATGCTTCTGTCGTTGACGTCTAAGGCCGTAGCTATTAGATGTGATGGAGCAACGCACTAGAGTGAGGCCTAGGTTGCCCGGAACGTAGAAATGACCATTACTTTCGCAATGCTTGCAATTATTCGTTTTATACGATGGAAAAACTGTAGTACTTATATCGTATTTTATGCTTCTGACGTTGACTACTTATGCCCTAACTATTCCATCCGGTGGAACAGCGCCCTAGGGTGGAGCCTAGGTTGCCCGGAACGTAGAAATGGAAATAACTTTCACACCGGTAGCAATTATTCGTTTTATACGATGGAAAAACAGTTCTATTTATTTTGTATTTTATATTTCGGCCGTTGACTTCTAAAGCCATAACTATTCGATCTGTTGGAGCTACGCCCTAGGGTGAAGCCTATGTTGCTCGGAATGTAGAAATGACCATAGCTTTCACACCGCTAGCAATTATTCGTTTTACACGATGGAAAAACTGTTCTATTTATTTTGTATTTTATGCATCGGGCGTTGACTTCTAAGGCCCTAACTATTCAATCTGTTGGAGCAACGCCCGACGGTGAAGCCTAGGTTGCCCGGAAAGTAGAAATGACATTAACTTTCACACTGGTTGCAATTATTCGTTCTATACGATGGAAAAACTGTTATATTTATATTGTATCTTATGCTTCTGGCGTTGACTTCTTAGGCCCTAACAATTCGATCTGGTGGAAAAACGACCTAGAGTGAGGCCTAGGTTGCCCGGAACGTAGAACTGACCATAACTTTTACACTGGTAGCAATTATTCGTTTTCACAATGGAAAAACTGTTCTATTTATTTTGTATTTTATGCTTCGGGCGTTGGCTTCTAAGGCCCTAGCTGTTTGATCTGGTGGAGCAACGCCCTAGAGTGAAGCCTAGGTTGCCCGGAACGTAGAAATGACCATAACTTTCACACTGGTTGCTATTATTCGTTCTATACGATGGAAAAACTGTTATATTTATATTGTATCTTACGCTTCTGGCGTTGACTTGTTAGGCCCTAACAATTCGATCTGGTGGAAGAACGACCTAGAGTGAGGCCTAGGCCGCACGGAACGTAGAAATGACCATCACTTCCATACTGGTAGCAATTATTCGTTTTATACGATGGAAAAACTGTTTTATTTATATTGTATTTGATGCTTCTGGCGCTGACTTCTAAGGCTCTAACTATTCGATCTGGTGGAGCAACGCCCTAGAGTGAAGCCTAGGTTGCCCGGAAAGTAGAAATGACGTTAACTTTCACACTGGTTGCAATTATTCGTTCGATACGATGGAAAAACTGTTATATTTATATTGTATCTTATGCTTCTGATGTTGACTTCTTAGGCCCTAACAATTCGATCTGGTGGAAAAACGACCTAGAGTGAGGCCTAGGTTGCCCGGAACGTAGATCTGACCATAACTTTTACACTGGTAGCATTTATTCGTTTTATACGATGGAAAAACTGTTGTATTTATATTGTATTTTATGCTTCTGGCGTTGACTTCTAAGGCACTAACTATTGGATCTGGTGGAGCAACGCCCTAGGGTGGAGCCTAGGTTGCCCGGAACGTAGAAATGGAAATAACTTTCACACCGGTAGCAATTATTCGTTTTATACGATGGAAAAACAGTTCTATTTATTTTGTATTTTATGCTTCAGCCGTTGACTTCTAAAGCCATAACTATTCGATCTGTTGGAGCAACGCCCTAGGGTGAAGCCTATGTTGCCCGGAAAGTAGAAATGACCATAACTTTCATACTGGTTGCAATTATTCGTTTTATACGATGGAAAAACTGTTGTATTTATATTGTACTTTATGCTTCGGGCGTGACTTCTAAGGCCCTAAATATTCAATCTGTTGGATCAACGCCCTAGGGTGAAGCCTAGGTTGCTCGGGATGTAGAAATGACCATAAGTCTCATACTGGTTGCAATTATTCGTTTTATACGATGGAAAAACTGTTGTATTTATATTGTATTTTATGCTTCTGGCGTTGACTTCTAAGGCACTAACTATTCGATCTGGTGGAGCAACGCCCTAGAGTGAAGCCTAGGTTTCGCGGAAAGTAGAAAGGACAATTACTTTCACACTGGTTGCAATTGTTCGTTTTATACGATGCAAAAGCTGTTGCATCTGTATTGTATTTTATGCTTCTGTCGTTGACGTCTAAGGCCGTAGCTATTAGATGTGGTGGAGCAACGCACTAGAGTGACGCCTAGGTTGCCCGGAACGTAGAAATGACCATTACTTTCGCAATGTTTGCAATTATTCGTTTTATACGATGGAAAAACTGTAGTACTTATATCGTATTTTATGCTTCTGGCGTTGACTTCTTATGCCCTAACTATTCCATCTGGCGGAACAACGCCCTAGGGTGGAGCCTAGGTTGCCCGGAACGTAGAAATGGAAATAACTTTCACACCGGTAGCAATTATTCGTTTTATACGATGGAAAAACAGTTCTATTTATTTTGTATTTTATGTTTCGGCCGTTGACTTCTAAAGCCATAACTATTCGATCTGTTGGTGCTACGCCCTAGGGTGAAGCCTGTGTTGCTCGGAACGTAGAAATGACAATAACTTTCACACTGGTTGCAATTATTCATTTTATACGATGGAAAAGCTGTTGCATCTTTATTGTATTTTATGCTTCTGTCGTTTACGTCTAAGGCCGTTGCTATTAGATGTGGTGGAGCAACGCACTAGAGTGACGCCTAGGTTGCCCGGAACGTAGAAATTACCATTACTATCGCAATGTTTGCAATTATTCATTTTATACGTTGGAAAAACTGCCTTACTTATAATGTATTTTATGCTTCTGGCGTTGACCTCTTATGCCATAACTACTCCATCTGGTGGAACAACGCCCTAGGGTGAAGCCTAGGTTGCCCGGAACGTAGAAATGGAAATAACTTTCACACCGGTAGCAATTATTCGTTTTATACGATGGAAAAACAGTTCTATTTATATTGTATTTTATGCTTCGGCCGTTGACTCCTAAGGCCCTAACTATTCGATCTGTTGGGGCAACGCCCTAGGGTGAAGCCTAGGTTGCCGGATAGTAGAAATGACCATCACTTTCAAACTGGTTGCAACTAATCCTGTTATACGATGGAAAAACTGTTGTATTTATATTGTATTTTATGCTTCGGGCGTTGACTTCTTAGGCCCTAACTATTCGATCTGGTGGAACAACGGCCTAGGGTGAAGCCTAGGTTGCCCGGAACGCAGAAATGATCATAACTTCACACTGGTAGCAATTATTCGTTTTATACAATGGAAAAACTGTTCTATTTATTTTGTATTTAATGCTTCTGGCGTTGGCTTCTAAGGCCCTAACTGTTTGATCTGGTGGAGCAACGCCCTATAGTGAAGCCTAGGTTGCCCGGAACTTGGAAATCACCATAACTTTCACACTGGCTGCTAATATTCGTTTTATACGATGGAAAAACTGTTATATTTATATTGTATCTTATGCTTCTGGCGTTTACTTGTTAGGCCCTAACATTTCGATCTGGTGGAACAACGACCTAGAGTGAGGCCTAGGTAGCACGGAACGTAGAAATGACCATCACTTCCATACTGGTAGCAATTATTCGTTTTATACGATGGAAAAACTGTTGTATTTATATTGTATTTTATGCTTCTGGCGTTGACTTCTAAGGCACTAACTATTCGATCTGGTGGAGCAACGCCCTAGAGTGAAGCCTAGGTTTCACGGAAAGTAGAAATGACAATAACTTTCACACTGGTTGCAATTATTCGTTTTATACGATGGTAAAGCTGTTGCATCTGTATTGTATTTTATGCTTCTGTCGTTGACGTCTAAGGCCGTAGCTATTAGGTGTGGTGGAGCAACGCACTAGAGTGAGGCCTAGGTTGCCCGGAACGTAGAAATGTCCATTACTTTCGCAATGTTTGCAATTATTCGTTTTATGCGATGGAAAAGCTGTAGTACTTATATCGTATTTTATGCTTCTGGCGTTGACTTCTGATGCCCTAACTATTCCATCTGGTGGAACAACGCCCTAGGGTGGAGCCTAGGTTGCTCGGAACGTAGAAATGGAAATAACTTTCACACCGCTAGCAATTATTCGTTTTATACGATGGAAAAACGGTTCTATTTATTTTGTATTTTATGCTTCGGCCGTTGACTTCTAAAGCCATAACTATTCGATCTGTTGGAGCAACGCCCTAGAGTGAAGCCTAGGTTGCCCGGAAAGTAGAAATCACCATAAATTTCATACTGGTTGCAATTATTCGTTTTATACGATGGAAAAACTGTTGTATTTATATTGCATTTTATGCTTCGGGCGTGACTTCTATGGCCCTAAATATTCAATCTGTTGGATCAACGCCCTAGGGTGAAGCCTAGGTTGCTCGGAATATAGAAATGACCATAAGTCTCATACTGGTTGCAATTATTCGTCTTATACGATGGAAAAACTGTTGTATTTATATTGTATTTTATGCTTCTCGCGTTGACTTCTAAGGCACTAACTATTCGATCTGGTGGAGCAACGCCCTAGGGTGGAGCCTAGGTTGCCCGGAACGTAGAATTGGCCTCACTTTCAAACTGGTTGCAATTATTCCTGTTATATGATGGTAACACCGATGTATTTTTTTTGCATTTTATGGTTCGGGCGTTGACTTCTACGGCCCTAACTATTGAACCTGTTGGAGCAACGCCCTAGGGTGAAGCCTAGGTTGCTCGGAAAGTAGAAATGACCATAAGTTTCATACTGGTTGCAATTATTTGTTTTATACGATGGAAAAACTGTGGTATTTATATTGTATTTTATGCTTCTGGCGTAGACTTCTTATGCCTTAACTATTCGATCTGGTGGAGAAATGCCTCAGAGTTAAGTCTAGCATGCCCGAAACGCCGAAATGATCATTACTTTCACGCTTGTTGAAATTATTCCTGTTATACGATGAAAAGGCTGTTGTATTTGTATTGTATTTTATGCTTCAGGCGTAGGCTTCTAAGGCCGTAGCTATTCGATATGGTGGAGCACCGCCCTAGAGTGACGCCTAGGGTGCTCGGAACGTAGAAATGACCATTACTTTCACACTGGTTGCAATTATTCGTTTTATACGATGGAAAAGCTGTTGTATTTATATCGTATTTTATGCTTCTGGCGTTGACTTCTTAGGCCGTAACTATTCGATCTGGTGGAGCAACGCCCGGAGTGAAGCCTAGGTTGCAGGGAACGTAGAATTGGCCATCACTTTCAAACTGGTTGCAATTATTCCAGTTATATGATGGAAACACTGTTGTATTTTTATTGCATTTTATGCTTCGGGCGTTGACTTCTAAGGCCCTAACTATTCCATCTGTTGGAGCAACGGCCTAGGGTGAAGCCTAGGTTGCTCGGAAAGTAGAAATGACCATAAGTTTCATACAGGTTGCAATTATTCGTTTTATACAATGGAAAAACTGTTGTATTTATATTGTATTTTATGCTTCTGGCGTTGGCTTCTAAGGCACTAGCTATTCGATCTGGTGTAGCAACCCAATAGAGTGAAGCCTGGGTTGCCCGGAACGTAGAAATGACCATCACTTTCAAACTGGTTGCAATTATTCCTGTTATGTGATGGAAAAACTGTTGTATTTATATTGTATTTTATGATTCGGGCGTTGACTGCTAACGCCCTAACTATTCAATCTGTTGGCTCAACGACCTAGAGTGAAGCCTAGGTTGCTCGGAATGTAGAAATGACCATAACATTCACACTGGTTGAAATTATTCGTTTAATACGGTGGAAAAGCTGTTGCATCTTTATTTTATTTTATGATTCTGGCGTTGACTTCTAAGGCCCTAACTATTCGATCTGGTGCAGCAACGCCCTAGAGTGAAGCCTAGGTTGCCCGGAACGTAGAAATGACCATAACTTTTACACTGGTAGCAATTATTCGTTTTATACAATGGAAAAACTGTTCTATTTATCATGTATTTAAGGCTTCGGGCGTTGGCTTCTAAGGCCGTAACTGTTTGATCTGGTGGAGCAACGCCCTAGAATGAAGCCTTGGTTGCCCGGAACGTAGAAATGACCATAACTTTCACACTGGCTGCTATTATTCGTTTTATACAATGGAAAAACTGTTCTATTTATTTTGTATTTTATGCTTCGGCCGTGGACTTCTAAGGCACTAACTACTAGATCTGGTGAAGCAACGCCCTAGAGTGAAGCCTAGGTTGCCCGGAACGTAGAAATGACCTTTACCTTCACACTGGTTGCAATTATTCCTGTTATACGATGGAAAAACTGTTGTATTTATATCGCATTTTATGCTTCAAGCGAAGACTTCTGAGGTCCTAGCTACTCGAGCTGGTTGAGCAACGCCCTAGAGTGAAACCTAGGTTGCCCGGAACGTAGAAATAACCATTACTTTCACACTGGTTGCAATTATTCCTGTTATACAATGGAAAAACGGTTGTATTTTTATTGTATTTTATGCTTCTGGCGTTCACTTCCTAGGCCCTAACTTTTCGATCTGGTGGAGCAACGGCCTAGGGTGAAGCCTAGGTTGCCCGGAACGTAGAAATGACCATAACTTTTACACTGGTAGCAATTATTCGTTTTATACAATGGAAAAACTGGTCTATTTATCATGTATTTAAGGCTTCGGGCGTTGGCTTCTAAGGCCGTAACTGTTTGATCTGGTGGAGCAACGCCCTAGAGTGAAGCCTAGGTTGCCCGGAACGTAGAAATGACCAGTACCTTCTCAGTGTTTGCAGTGACTCCTGTTATACGATGGAAAAACTGTTGCATCTTTATTGAATTTTATGCTTCTGGCGTTGACTTCTAAGGCCCTAACTATTCCATCTGGTGTATCAACGCCCTAGAGTGAAGCCTAAGTTGCTCGGAATGTAAAAATGACCATTACGTTCACACTGGTTGAAATTATTCGTTTTATACGATGGAAAAACTGTTATATTTAAATTGTATTTTATGCTTCTGGCGTTGATTTCTTAGGCCCTAACTATTCAATCTGGTGGAACAACACCCTAGAGTGAGGCCTAGGTTGCCCGGAACGTAGAAATGACCATCACTTCCATACTGGTAGCAATCATTCGTTTTAGACGATGGAAAAACTGTTGTATTTATATTGTATTTTATGCTTCTGGCGTTGACTTCTATGGCACTAACTATTCGATCTGGTGGAGCAACGCACTAGAGTGAAGCGGAGCTTGCCCGGAACGTAGAAATGACCATCACTTTCAAACTGGTTGCAATTACTCCTGTTATATGATATAAAAACTGTTGTATTTTTATTGCATTTTGTGCTTCGGGCGTTGACTTATGAGGCCGTAGCTATTCGATGCGGTGGAAGAACGCCATAGAGTGAAGCCTAGGTTGCCCGGAACGTAGAAATGACCATAACTTTCATACTGGTGGCAATTATTCGTTCTATATGATGGAAAAACTGTTGTATTTATATTGTATTTTATGCTGCTGGCGTTCACTTCTTAGGCCCTAACTATTCGATCTGGTGGAACAACGCCCTGGGGTGAAGCCTAGGGTGCCGGGAACGTAGAAATGACCATAACTTTCACACTGGTTTCTATTATTCGTTTTATACGATGGAAAAACTGTTATATTTATATTTTACTTTATGCTTCTGGCGTTGCCTTCTTAGGCCCTAACTGTTCGATCTGGTAGAACAACGCCCTAGAGTGAAGCCTAGGTTACCCGGAACGTAGAAATGACCAGTACTTTCACACTGTTTGCAGTGACTCCTGTTATACGATGGAAAAACTGTTGCATCTTTATTGAATTTTATGCTTCTGGCGTTGACTTCTAAGGCCCTAACTATGCTATCTGGTGTATCAACGCCCTAGAGTGAAGCCTAGGTTGCTCGGAATGTAAAAATGACCATATCATTCACACTGGTTGAAATTCTTCGTTTTATACGATGGAAAAACTGTTATATTTATATTGTATTTTATGCTTCTGGCGTTGATTTCTTAGGCCCTAACTATTCAATCTGTTGGAGCAACGCCCTAGAGCGAAGCCTAGGTTGCCCGGAAAGTAGAAATGACAATAACTTTCACACTGGTTGCAATTATTCGTTTTATACGATGGAAAAGCTGTTGCATCTTTATTGCATTTTATGCTTCTGTCGTTGACGTCTAAGGCCGTAGCTATTAGATGTGGTGGAGCAACGCACTAGAGTGACGCCTAGGATGCCTGGAACGTAGAAATGACCATTACTTTCGCAATGTTTGCAATTATTCATTTCATACGATGGAAAAACTGTTGTACTTATATTGTATTTTATGCTTCTGGCGTTGACTTCTTATGCCACAACTATTCCATCTGGTGGAACAACGCCCTAGGATGAAGCCCAGGTTGACCGGAAAGTAGAAATGGAAATAGCTTTCACACCGGTAGCAATTATTCGTTTTATACGATGGAAAAACTGTTGTATTTATTTCGTACTTTATGCTTCGGCCGTTGACTTCTAAGGCCCTAACTATTCGATCTGTTGGAGCAACGCCCTAGGGTGAAGCCTAGGTTACCCGGAACGTAGAAATGACCAGTACTTTCACACTGTTTGCAGTGACTCCTGTTATACGATGGAAAAACTGTTGCATCTTTATTGAATTTTATGCTTCTGGCGTTGACTTCTAAGGCCCTAACTATGCTATCTGGTGTATCAACGCCCTAGAGTGAAGCCTAGGTTGCCCGGAACGTAGAAATGACCATAACTTTCACACTGGTTTCTATTATTCGTTTTATACGATGAAAAAACTGTTGTATTTATATTGTATTTTATGCTGCTGGCGTTCACTTCTTAGGACCTAACTATTCGATCTGGTGGAACAACGACCTGGGGTGAAGCCTAGGTTGCCCGGAACGTAGAAATGACCATAACTTTCATACTGGTTGCAATTATTCGTTTTATATGATGGAAGAACTGTTGTATTTATATTGTATTTTATGCTTCTGGCGTTGACTTCTAAGGCCCTAACAATTCGATCTGGTGGAACAACGCCCTAGAGTGAAGCCTAGGTTGCCTGGAACGTACAAATGACCATCAATTTCACACGGGTTGCAATTATTCCTGTTATAGGATGAAAAGACTGTTGTATTTTTATTGTATTTTATGCTTCAGGCGTTGACTTCTGAGGCCGTAGCTATTCGATGTGGTGGAGGAACGCCACAGAGTGAAGCCTAGGTTGCCCGGAACGTAGAAATGACCATAACTTTCATACTGGTTGCAATTATTCGTTTTATATGGTGGAAGAACTGTTGTATTTATGTTGTATTTTATGCTGCTGGTGTTCACTTCTTAGGCCCTAACTATTCGACCTGGTGGAACAACGCCCTGGGGTGAATCCTAGGTTGCTCGGAATGTAGAAATGACCATAACATTCACACTGGTTGAAATTATTCGTTTTATACGATGGAAAAACTGTTATATTTATATTGTATTTTATGCTTCTGGCGTTCATTTCTTAGGCCCTAACTATTCAATCTGGTGGAACAACGTCCTAGAGTGAGGCCTAGGTTGCCCGGAACCTAGAAATGACCATCACTTCCATACTGGTAGCATTTATTCGTTTTATACGATGGAAAAACTGTTGCATTTATATTGTATTTTATGCTTCTGGCGTTGACTTGTAAGGCACTAACTGTTCGATATGGTGGAGAACGCCCTAGAGTGAAGCCTAGGTTTCATGGAAAGTAGAAATGACAATAACTTTCACACTGGTTGCAATTATTCGTTTTATACGATGGAAAAGATGTTGCATCTTTATTGTATTTTATGCTTCTGTCGTTGACGTCTAAGGCCGTAGCTATTAGATGTGATGGAGCAACGCACTAGAGTGAGGCCTAGGTTGCCCGGAACGTAGAAATGACCATTACTTTCGCAATGCTTGCAATTATTCGTTTTATACGATGGAAAAACTGTAGTACTTATATCGTATTTTATGCTTCTGACGTTGACTACTTATGCCCTAACTATTCCATCCGGTGGAACAGCGCCCTAGAGTGAAGCCTAGGTTGCCCGGAAAGTAGAAATGACATTAACTTTCACACTGGTTGCAATTATTCGTTCTATACGATGGAAAAACTGTTATATTTATATTGTATCTTATGCTTCTGGCGTTGACTTCTTAGGCCCTAACAATTCGATCTGGTGGAAAAACGACCTAGAGTGACGCCTAGGTTGCCCGGAACGTAGAACTGACCATAGCTTTTACACTGGTAGCAATTATTCGTTTTCACAATGGAAAAACTGTTCTATTTATTTTGTATTTTATGCTTCGGGCGTTGGCTTCTAAGGCCCTAGCTGTTTGATCTGGTGAAGCAACGCCCTAGAGTGAAGCCTAGGTTGCCCGGAACGTAGAAATGACCATAACTTTCACACTGGTTGCTATTATTCGTTCTATACGATGTAAAAACTGTTATATTTATATTGTATCTTACGCTTCTGGCGTTGACTTGTTAGGCCCTAACAATTCGATCTGGTGGAAGAACGACCTAGAGTGAGGCCTAGGCCGCACGGAACGTAGAAATGACCATCACTTCCATACTGGTAGCAATTATTCGTTTTATACGATGGAAAAACTGTTTTATTTATATTGTATTTGATGCTTCTGGCGCTGACTTCTAAGGCTCTAACTATTCGATCTGGTGGAGCAACGCCCTAGAGTGAAGCCTAGGTTGCCCGGAAAGTAGAAATGACGTTAACTTTCACACTGGTTGCAATTATTCGTTCGATACGATGGAAAAACTGTTATATTTATATTGTATCTTATGCTTCTGATGTTGACTTCTTAGGCCCTAACAATTCGATCTGGTGGAAAAACGACCTAGAGTGAGGCCTAGGTTGCCCGGAACGTAGATCTGACCATAACTTTTACACAGGTAGCATTTATTCGTTTTATACGATGGAAAAACTGTTGTATTTATATTGTATTTTATGCTTCTGGCGTTGACTTCTAAGGCACTAACTATTGGATCTGGTGGAGCAACGCCCTAGGGTGAAGCCTAGGTTTCGCGGAAAGTAGAAAGGACAATAACTTTCACACTGGTTGCAATTGTTCGTTTTATACGATGGAAAAGCTGTTGCATCTGTATTGTATTTTATGCTTCTGTCGTTGACGTCTATGGCCGTAGCTATTAGATGTGGTGGAGCGACGCACTAGAGTGACGCCTAGGTTGCCCGGAACGTAGAAATGACCATTACTTTCGCAATGTTCGCAATTATTCGTTTTATACGATGGAAAAACTGTAGTACTTATATCGTATTTTATGCTTCTGTTGTTGACTTCTTATGCCCTAACTATTCCATCTGGCGGAACAACGCCCTAGGGTGGAGCCTAGGTTGGCCGGAACGTAGAAATGGAAATAACTTTCACACCGGTAGCAATTATTCGTTTTATACGATGGAAAAACAGTTCTATTTATTTTGTATTTTATGCTTCAGCCGTTGACTTCTAAAGCCATAACTATTCGATCTGTTGGAGCAACGCCCTAGGGTGAAGCCTAGGTTGCCCGGAAAGTAGAAATGACCATAACTTTCATACTGGTTGCAATTATTCGTTTTATACGATGGAAAAACTGTTGTATTTATATTGTACTTTATGCTTCGGGCGTGACTTCTAAGGCCCTAAATATTCAATCTGTTGGATCAACGCCCTAGGGTGAAGCCTAGGTTGCTCGGGATGTAGAAATGACCATAAGTCTCATACTGGTTGCAATTATTCGTTTTATACGATGGAAAAACTGTTGTATTTATATTGTATTTTATGCTTCTGGCGTTGACTTCTAAGGCACTAACTATTCGATCTGGTGGAGCAACGCCCTAGAGTGAAGCCTAGGTTTCGCGGAAAGTAGAAAGGACAATTACTTTCACACTGGTTGCAATTGTTCGTTTTATACGATGCAAAAGCTGTTGCATCTGTATTGTATTTTATGCTTCTGTCGTTGACGTCTAAGGCCGTAGCTATTAGATGTGGTGGAGCAACGCACTAGAGTGACGCCTAGGTTGCCCGGAACGTAGAAATGACCATTACTTTCGCAATGTTTGCAATTATTCGTTTTATACGATGGAAAAACTGTAGTACTTATATCGTATTTTATGCTTCTGGCGTTGACTTCTTATGCCCTAACTATTCCATCTGGCGGAACAACGCCCTAGGGTGGAGCCTAGGTTGCCCGGAACGTAGAAATGGAAATAACTTTCACACCGGTAGCAATTATTCGTTTTATACGATGGAAAAACAGTTCTATTTATTTTGTATTTTATGTTTCGGCCGTTGACTTCTAAAGCCATAACTATTCGATCTGTTGGTGCTACGCCCTAGGGTGAAGCCTGTGTTGCTCGGAACGTAGAAATGACAATAACTTTCACACTGGTTGCAATTATTCCTGTTATATGATGGAAAAACTGTTGTATTTTTATTGCATTTTATGCTTCTGGCGTTGACTTGTTAGGCCCTAACAATTCGATCTGGTGGAACAACGACCTAGAGTGAGGCCTAGGTAGCCCGGAACGTAGAAGTGACCATCACTTCCATACTGGTAGCAATTATTCGTTTTATACGATGGAAAAACTGTTTTATTAATATTGTATTTTATGCTTCTGGCGCTGACTTCTAAGGCTCTAACTATTCGATCTGGTAGAGCAACGCCCTAGAGTGAAGCCTAGGTTGCCCGGAACGTAGAAATGACCATCACTTTCAAACTGGTTGCAATTATTCCTGTTATATGATGGAAAAACTGTTGTATTTCTATTGCATTTTATGCTTCGGGCATTGACTTCTTAGGCCCTAACAATTCGATCTGGTTGGAACAACGCCCTAGAGTGAAGCCTAGGTTGCCTGGAACGTGCAAATGACCATCACTTTCACACGGGTTGCAATTATTCCTGTTATAGGACGGAAAGACTGTTGTATTTTTATTGTATTTTATGCTTCTGGCGTTGTCTTCTGAGGCCGTTGCTATTCGATGTAGTGGAAGAACGCCATAGAGTGAAGCCTAGGTTGCCCGGAACGTAGAAATGTCCATAACTTTAATACTGGTTGCAATTATTCGTTTTATACGATGGAAAAACTGTTATATTTATATTGTATTTTATGCTTCTGGCGTTGACTTATAAGGCACTAACTATACGATCTGTTGGAGCAACGCCCTAGGGTGTAGCCTAGGTTGCCCGGAACGTAGAAATGACCATCACTTTCAAACAGGTTGCAATTATTCCGGTTATATGATGGAAAAACTGTTGTATTTTTATTGCATTTTATGCTTCGGGCATTGACTTCTAAGGCCCTAACTATTCAATCTGTTGGAGCAACGCCCTAGGGTGTAGCCTAGTTTGACCGGAAAGTAGAAATGACCACAACTTTCATACTGGTTGCAATTACTCGTTTTATATGATGGAAATACTGTTGTATTTATATTGTATTTTATGCTTCTGGCGTTCACTTCTTAGGCCCTAACTATTCGATCTGATGGAGCAGCGCCCTGGGGTGAAGCCTAGGTTGCCCGGAACGTAGAAATGCCCATAACTTTTACACTGGTAGCAATTATTCGTTTTATACAATGGAAAAACTGTTCTATTTATTTTGTATTTTATGCTTCGGGCGTTGACTTCTAAGGCCCTAACTGTTTGATCTGGCGGAGCAACGACCTAGAGTGAAGCCTAGGTTGCCCGGAACGTAGAAATGACCATAACTTTCACACTGGTTGCTATTATTCGTTCTATACGATGGAAAAACTCTTATATTTATATTGTATCTTATGCTTCTGGCGTTGACTTCTTAGGCCCTAACAATTCGATCTGGTGGAACAATGCCCTAGAGTGAAGCCTAGGTTGCCTGGACCGTACAAATAACCATCACTTTCACAAGGGTTGCAATTATTCCTGTTATAGGATGGAAATACTGTTGTATTTCTATTGTATTTTATGCATCAGGCGTTGACTTATGAGGCCGCAGCCATTCGATGTGGTGGAAGAACGCCATAGAGTGAAGCCTAGGTTACCCGGAACGTAGAAATGACCATAACTTTCATACTGGTAGCAATTATTCGTTTTACACAATGGAAAAACTGTTGTACTTATATTGTATTTTATGCATCTGGCGTTGACTACTTAGGCCCTAACTATTCGATCTTGTGGAACAACGCCCTAGTGTGAATCCTAGGTTGGCTGGAACGTAGAAATGACCATCACTTTCACACGGGTTGCAATTATTCCTGTTATAGGATGGAAAGACTGTTGTATTTTTATTGTATTTTATTCTTCTGGTGTTGACTTCTTAGGCCCTAACTATTCGATCTGGCGGAGCAACGCCCTAGAGTGAAGCCGAGGTTTCCCGGAACGTAGAAATGACCATCACTTTCAAACTGGTTGCAATTATTCCTGTTCTATGATGGAAAAACTGTTGTATTTTTAATGCATTTTATGCTTCGGGCATTGACTTCTAAGGCCCTAACTATTCAATCTGTTGGAGCAACGCCCTAGTGTGTAGCCTAGGTTGCCCGGAAAGTAGAAATGACCATAACTTTCATACTGGTTGCAATTATTCGTTCTATACGATGGAAAAACTGTTGTATTTATATTGTACTTTAAGCTTCTGGCGTTGACTTCTAAGGCACTAACTATTCGATCTGGTGGAGCAACGCAACAGAGTGAAGCCTAGGTTGCCCGGAACGTAGAATTGGCCAACACTTTCAAACTGGTTGCAATTATTCCTGTTATATGATGGAAACACTGTTGTATTTTTATTGCATTTTATGCTTCGGGCGTTGACTTCTAAGGCCCTAACTGTTCAATCTGTTGGAGCAACGCCCTAGGGTTGAAGCCTAGGTTTCTGGGAAAGTAGAAATGACCATAAGTTTCATACAGGTTGCAATTATTCGTTTTATACGATGGAAAAACTGTTGTATTTTTATTGTATTTTATGCTTCTGGCGTTGACTTCTAAGGCACTCACTATTCGATCTGGTGGAGTAACGCCCTAGGGTGTAGCCTAGGTTGCCCGGAACGTAGAAATGACCATAACTTTCACACTGGTTTCTATTATTCGTTTTATACGATGAAAAAACTGTTGTATTTATATTGTATTTTATGCTGCTGGCGTTCACTTCTTAGGACCTAACTATTCGATCTGGTGGAACAACGACCTGGGGTGAAGCCTAGGTTGCCCGGAACGTAGAAATGACCATAACTTTCATACTGGTTGCAATTATTCGTTTTATATGATGGAAGAACTGTTGTATTTATATTGTATTTTATGCTTCTGGCGTTGACTTCTAAGGCCCTAACAATTCGATCTGGTGGAACAACGCCCTAGAGTGAAGCCTAGGTTGCCTGGAACGTACAAATGACCATCAATTTCACACGGGTTGCAATTATTCCTGTTATAGGATGAAAAGACTGTTGTATTTTTATTGTATTTTATGCTTCAGGCGTTGACTTCTGAGGCCGTAGCTATTCGATGTGGTGGAGGAACGCCACAGAGTGAAGCCTAGGTTGCCCGGAACGTAGAAATGACCATAACTTTCATACTGGTTGCAATTATTCGTTTTATATGGTGGAAGAACTGTTGTATTTATGTTGTATTTTATGCTGCTGGTGTTCACTTCTTAGGCCCTAACTATTCGACCTGGTGGAACAACGCCCTGGGGTGAATCCTAGGTTGCTCGGAATGTAGAAATGACCATAACATTCACACTGGTTGAAATTATTCGTTTTATACGATGGAAAAACTGTTATATTTATATTGTATTTTATGCTTCTGGCGTTCATTTCTTAGGCCCTAACTATTCAATCTGGTGGAACAACGTCCTAGAGTGAGGCCTAGGTTGCCCGGAACCTAGAAATGACCATCACTTCCATACTGGTAGCATTTATTCGTTTTATACGATGGAAAAACTGTTGCATTTATATTGTATTTTATGCTTCTGGCGTTGACTTGTAAGGCACTAACTGTTCGATATGGTGGAGAACGCCCTAGAGTGAAGCCTAGGTTTCATGGAAAGTAGAAATGACAATAACTTTCACACTGGTTGCAATTATTCGTTTTATACGATGGAAAAGATGTTGCATCTTTATTGTATTTTATGCTTCTGTCGTTGACGTCTAAGGCCGTAGCTATTAGATGTGATGGAGCAACGCACTAGAGTGAGGCCTAGGTTGCCCGGAACGTAGAAATGACCATTACTTTCGCAATGCTTGCAATTATTCGTTTTATACGATGGAAAAACTGTAGTACTTATATCGTATTTTATGCTTCTGACGTTGACTACTTATGCCCTAACTATTCCATCCGGTGGAACAGCGCCCTAGAGTGAAGCCTAGGTTGCCCGGAAAGTAGAAATGACATTAACTTTCACACTGGTTGCAATTATTCGTTCTATACGATGGAAAAACTGTTATATTTATATTGTATCTTATGCTTCTGGCGTTGACTTCTTAGGCCCTAACAATTCGATCTGGTGGAAAAACGACCTAGAGTGACGCCTAGGTTGCCCGGAACGTAGAACTGACCATAACTTTTACACTGGTAGCAATTATTCGTTTTCACAATGGAAAAACTGTTCTATTTATTTTGTATTTTATGCTTCGGGCGTTGGCTTCTAAGGCCCTAGCTGTTTGATCTGGTGGAGCAACGCCCTAGAGTGAAGCCTAGGTTGCCCGGAACGTGGAAATGACCATAACTTTCACACTGGTTGCTATTATTCGTTCTATACGATGTAAAAACTGTTATATTTATATTGTATCTTACGCTTCTGGCGTTGACTTGTTAGGCCCTAACAATTCGATCTGGTGGAAGAACGACCTAGAGTGAGGCCTAGGCCGCACGGAACGTAGAAATGACCATCACTTCCATACTGGTAGCAATTATTCGTTTTATACGATGGAAAAACTGTTTTATTTATATTGTATTTGATGCTTCTGGCGCTGACTTCTAAGGCTCTAACTATTCGATCTGGTGGAGCAACGCCCTAGAGTGAAGCCTAGGTTGCCCGGAAAGTAGAAATGACGTTAACTTTCACACTGGTTGCAATTATTCGTTCGATACGATGGAAAAACTGTTATATTTATATTGTATCTTATGCTTCTGATGTTGACTTCTTAGGCCCTAACAATTCGATCTGGTGGAAAAACGACCTAGAGTGAGGCCTAGGTTGCCCGGAACGTAGATCTGACCATAACTTTTACACTGGTAGCATTTATTCGTTTTATACGATGGAAAAACTGTTGTATTTATATTGTATTTTATGCTTCTGGCGTTGACTTCTAAGGCACTAACTATTGGATCTGGTGGAGCAACGCCCTAGGGTGAAGCCTAGGTTTCGCGGAAAGTAGAAAGGACAATAACTTTCACACTGGTTGCAATTGTTCGTTTTATACGATGGAAAAGCTGTTGCATCTGTATTGTATTTTATGCTTCTGTCGTTGACGTCTATGGCCGTAGCTATTAGATGTGGTGGAGCGACGCACTAGAGTGACGCCTAGGTTGCCCGGAACGTAGAAATGACCATTACTTTCGCAATGTTCGCAATTATTCGTTTTATACGATGGAAAAACTGTAGTACTTATATCGTATTTTATGCTTCTGTTGTTGACTTCTTATGCCCTAACTATTCCATCTGGCGGAACAACGCCCTAGGGTGGAGCCTAGGTTGGCCGGAACGTAGAAATGGAAATAACTTTCACACCGGTAGCAATTATTCGTTTTATACGATGGAAAAACAGTTCTATTTATTTTGTATTTTATGCTTCAGCCGTTGACTTCTAAAGCCATAACTATTCGATCTGTTGGAGCAACGCCCTAGGGTGAAGCCTAGGTTGCCCGGAAAGTAGAAATGACCATAACTTTCATACTGGTTGCAATTATTCGTTTTATACGATGGAAAAACTGTTGTATTTATATTGTACTTTATGCTTCGGGCGTGACTTCTAAGGCCCTAAATATTCAATCTGTTGGATCAACGCCCTAGGGTGAAGCCTAGGTTGCTCGGGATGTAGAAATGACCATAAGTCTCATACTGGTTGCAATTATTCGTTTTATACGATGGAAAAACTGTTGTATTTATATTGTATTTTATGCTTCTGGCGTTGACTTCTAAGGCACTAACTATTCGATCTGGTGGAGCAACGCCCTAGAGTGAAGCCTAGGTTTCGCGGAAAGTAGAAAGGACAATTACTTTCACACTGGTTGCAATTGTTCGTTTTATACGATGCAAAAGCTGTTGCATCTGTATTGTATTTTATGCTTCTGTCGTTGACGTCTAAGGCCGTAGCTATTAGATGTGGTGGAGCAACGCACTAGAGTGACGCCTAGGTTGCCCGGAACGTAGAAATGACCATTACTTTCGCAATGTTTGCAATTATTCGTTTTATACGATGGAAAAACTGTAGTACTTATATCGTATTTTATGCTTCTGGCGTTGACTTCTTATGCCCTAACTATTCCATCTGGCGGAACAACGCCCTAGGGTGGAGCCTAGGTTGCCCGGAACGTAGAAATGGAAATAACTTTCACACCGGTAGCAATTATTCGTTTTATACGATGGAAAAACAGTTCTATTTATTTTGTATTTTATGTTTCGGCCGTTGACTTCTAAAGCCATAACTATTCGATCTGTTGGTGCTACGCCCTAGGGTGAAGCCTGTGTTGCTCGGAACGTAGAAATGACAATAACTTTCACACTGGTTGCAATTATTCCTGTTATATGATGGAAAAACTGTTGTATTTTTATTGCATTTTATGCTTCTGGCGTTGACTTGTTAGGCCCTAACAATTCGATCTGGTGGAACAACGACCTAGAGTGAGGCCTAGGTAGCCCGGAACGTAGAAGTGACCATCACTTCCATACTGGTAGCAATTATTCGTTTTATACGATGGAAAAACTGTTTTATTAATATTGTATTTTATGCTTCTGGCGCTGACTTCTAAGGCTCTAACTATTCGATCTGGTAGAGCAACGCCCTAGAGTGAAGTCTAGGTTGCCCGGAACGTAGAAATGACCATCACTTTCAAACTGGTTGCAATTATTCCTGTTATATGATGGAAAAACTGTTGTATTTCTATTGCATTTTATGCTTCGGGCATTGACTTCTTAGGCCCTAACAATTCGATCTGGTTGGAACAACGCCCTAGAGTGAAGCCTAGGTTGCCTGGAACGTGCAAATGACCATCACTTTCACACGGGTTGCAATTATTCCTGTTATAGGACGGAAAGACTGTTGTATTTTTATTGTATTTTATGCTTCTGGCGTTGTCTTCTGAGGCCGTTGCTATTCGATGTAGTGGAAGAACGCCATAGAGTGAAGCCTAGGTTGCCCGGAACGTAGAAATGTCCATAACTTTAATACTGGTTGCAATTATTCGTTTTATACGATGGAAAAACTGTTATATTTATATTGTATTTTATGCTTCTGGCGTTGACTTATAAGGCACTAACTATACGATCTGGTGGAGCAACACCCTAGAGAGAAGCCTAGGTTGCCCGGAACGTAGAAATGACCATCACTTTCAAACTGGTTGCAATTATTCCTGTTATATGATGGAAAAACTGTTGTATTTATATTGTATTTTATGCTTCGGGCGTTGAATGCTAAGGCCCTAACTATTCAATCTGTTGGATCAACGCCCTAGAGTGAAGCCTAGGTTGCTCGGAATATAGAAATGACCATAACATTCAGGCTGGTTGAAATTATTCGTTTAATACGGTGGAAAAGCTGTTGCATCTTTATTGTATTTTATGATTCTGGCGTTGACTTCTAAGGCCCTAACTATTCGATCTGGTGGAGCAACGCCCTAGAGTGAAGCCTAGGTTGCCCGGAACGTAGAACTGACCATCACTTTCAAACTGGTTGCAATTAATCCTTTTATACGATGGAAAATCTGTTGTATTTTTATTGCATTTTATGCTTCCGGTGTTGACTTCTAGGGCCCTAACTATTCAATCTGTTGGAGCAACGCCCAAGGGTGAAGCCTATGTTGCCCGGGAAGAAGAAATGACGTTAACTTTCATACTGGTTGCAATTATTCGTTCTATTCGATGGAAAAACTGTTGTATTTATATTGTATTTTATGCTTCTGGCGTTGACTTCTATTGCACTAACTATTCGATCTGGCGGAGCAACGCCCTAGAGTGAAGCCGAGGTTTCCCGGAACGTAGAAATGACCATAACTTTCAAACTGGTTGCAATTATTCCTGCTATATGACGGAAAAACTGTTGTACTTTTATTGCATTTTATGCTTCGGGCATTGACTTCTAAGGCCCTAACTATTCAATCTGTTGGAGCAACGCCCTAGGGTGTAGCCTAGGTTGCCCGGAACGTAGAAATGACCATCACTTTCAAACAGGTTGCAATTATTCCGGTTATATGATGGAAAAACTGTTGTATTTTTATTGCATTTTATGCTTCGGGCATTGACTTCTAAGGCCCTAACTATTCAATCTGTTGGAGCAACGCCCTAGGGTGTAGCCTAGTTTGACCGGAAAGTAGAAATGACCACAACTTTCATACTGGTTGCAATTACTCGTTTTATATGATGGAAATACTGTTGTATTTATATTGTATTTTATGCTTCTGGCGTTCACTTCTTAGGCCCTAACTATTCGATCTGATGGAGCAGCGCCCTGGGGTGAAGCCTAGGTTGCCCGGAACGTAGAAATGCCCATAACTTTTACACTGGTAGCAATTATTCGTTTTATACAATGGAAAAACTGTTCTATTTATTTTGTATTTTATGCTTCGGGCGTTGACTTCTAAGGCCCTAACTGTTTGATCTGGCGGAGCAACGCCCTAGAGTGAAGCCTAGGTTGCTCGGAATATAGAAATGACCATAACATTCAGGCTGGTTGAAATTATTCGTTTAATACGGTGGAAAAGCTGTTGCATCTTTATTGTATTTTATGATTCTGGCGTTGACTTCTAAGGCCCTAACTATTCGATCTGGTGGAGCAACGCCCTAGAGTGAAGCCTAGGTTGCCCGGAACGTAGAACTGACCATCACTTTCAAACTGGTTGCAATTAATCCTTTTATACGATGGAAAATCTGTTGTATTTTTATTGCATTTTATGCTTCCGGTGTTGACTTCTAGGGCCCTAACTATTCAATCTGTTGGAGCAACGCCCAAGGGTGAAGCCTATGTTGCCCGGGAAGAAGAAATGACGTTAACTTTCATACTGGTTGCAATTATTCGTTCTATTCGATGGAAAAACTGTTGTATTTATATTGTATTTTATGCTTCTGGCGTTGACTTCTATTGCACTAACTATTCGATCTGGCGGAGCAACGCCCTAGAGTGAAGCCGAGGTTTCCCGGAACGTAGAAATGACCATAACTTTCAAACTGGTTGCAATTATTCCTGCTATATGACGGAAAAACTGTTGTACTTTTATTGCATTTTATGCTTCGGGCATTGACTTCTAAGGCCCTAACTATTCAATCTGTTGGAGCAACGCCCTAGGGTGTAGCCTAGGTTGCCCGGAACGTAGAAATGACCATCACTTTCAAACAGGTTGCAATTATTCCGGTTATATGATGGAAAAACTGTTGTATTTTTATTGCATTTTATGCTTCGGGCATTGACTTCTAAGGCCCTAACTATTCAATCTGTTGGAGCAACGCCCTAGGGTGTAGCCTAGTTTGACCGGAAAGTAGAAATGACCACAACTTTCATACTGGTTGCAATTACTCGTTTTATATGATGGAAATACTGTTGTATTTATATTGTATTTTATGCTTCTGGCGTTCACTTCTTAGGCCCTAACTATTCGATCTGATGGAGCAGCGCCCTGGGGTGAAGCCTAGGTTGCCCGGAACGTAGAAATGCCCATAACTTTTACACTGGTAGCAATTATTCGTTTTATACAATGGAAAAACTGTTCTATTTATTTTGTATTTTATGCTTCGGGCGTTGACTTCTAAGGCCCTAACTGTTTGATCTGGCGGAGCAACGACCTAGAGTGAAGCCTAGGTTGCCCGGAACGTAGAAATGACCATAACTTTCACACTGGTTGCTATTATTCGTTCTATACGATGGAAAAACTCTTATATTTATATTGTATCTTATGCTTCTGGCGTTGACTTCTTAGGCCCTAACAATTCGATCTGGTGGAACAATGCCCTAGAGTGAAGCCTAGGTTGCCTGGACCGTACAAATAACCATCACTTTCACAAGGGTTGCAATTATTCCTGTTATAGGATGGAAATACTGTTGTATTTCTATTGTATTTTATGCATCAGGCGTTGACTTATGAGGCCGCAGCCATTCGATGTGGTGGAAGAACGCCATAGAGTGAAGCCTAGGTTACCCGGAACGTAGAAATGACCATAACTTTCATACTGGTAGCAATTATTCGTTTTACACAATGGAAAAACTGTTGTACTTATATTGTATTTTATGCATCTGGCGTTGACTACTTAGGCCCTAACTATTCGATCTTGTGGAACAACGCCCTAGTGTGAATCCTAGGTTGGCTGGAACGTAGAAATGACCATCACTTTCACACGGGTTGCAATTATTCCTGTTATAGGATGGAAAGACTGTTGTATTTTTATTGTATTTTATTCTTCTGGTGTTGACTTCTTAGGCCCTAACTATTCGATCTGGCGGAGCAACGCCCTAGAGTGAAGCCGAGGTTTCCCGGAACGTAGAAATGACCATCACTTTCAAACTGGTTGCAATTATTCCTGTTCTATGATGGAAAAACTGTTGTATTTTTAATGCATTTTATGCTTCGGGCATTGACTTCTAAGGCCCTAACTATTCAATCTGTTGGAGCAACGCCCTAGTGTGTAGCCTAGGTTGCCCGGAAAGTAGAAATGACCATAACTTTCATACTGGTTGCAATTATTCGTTCTATACGATGGAAAAACTGTTGTATTTATATTGTACTTTAAGCTTCTGGCGTTGACTTCTAAGGCACTAACTATTCGATCTGGTGGAGCAACGCAACAGAGTGAAGCCTAGGTTGCCCGGAACGTAGAATTGGCCAACACTTTCAAACTGGTTGCAATTATTCCTGTTATATGATGGAAACACTGTTGTATTTTTATTGCATTTTATGCTTCGGGCGTTGACTTCTAAGGCCCTAACTGTTCAATCTGTTGGAGCAACGCCCTAGGGTTGAAGCCTAGGTTTCTGGGAAAGTAGAAATGACCATAAGTTTCATACAGGTTGCAATTATTCGTTTTATACGATGGAAAAACTGTTGTATTTTTATTGTATTTTATGCTTCTGGCGTTGACTTCTAAGGCACTCACTATTCGATCTGGTGGAGTAACGCCCTAGGGTGTAGCCTAGGTTGCCCGTAAAGTAGAAATGACCATAGCTTTCATACTGGTTGCAATTATTCGTTTCATATGATGGAAAAACTGTTATATTTATATTGTATTTTATGCTTCTGGCGTTCACTTCTTAGGCCCTAGCTATTCGATCTGGTGGAGCAACGGCCTATGGTGAAGCCTAGGTTGACCGGAACGTAGAAATGACCATAACTTTCACACCGGTAGCAATTATTCGTTTTACACGATGGAAAAACTGTTCTATTTATTTCGTATTTTATGCATCGTGCGTTGACTTCTATGGCCCTAACTATTCAATCTGTTGGAGCAACACCCAAGGGTGAAGCCTAGGTTGCCCGGAAAGTGGAAATGACATTAACTTTCACACTGGTTGCTATTATTCGTTCTATACGATGGAAAAACTGTTATATTTATATTTTATCTTATGCTTCTGGCGTTGACTTCTTAGGCCCTAACAATTCGATCTGGTGGAAAAACGACCTAGAGTGAGGCCTAGGTTGCTCGGAACGTAGAACTGACCATAACTTTTACACTGGTAGCAATTATTCGTTTTATACAATGGAAGAACTGTTCTATTTATTTTGTATTTTATGCTTCGGGCGTTGACTTCTAAGGCCCTAGCTGTTTGAACTGGTGTAGCAACGCCCTAGAGTGAAGTCTAGGTTGCCCGGAACGTAGAAATGACCATAACTTTCACACTGGTTGCTATTATTCGTTCTATACGATGGAAAAGCTGTTGTATTTTTATTGTATTTTATGCTTTGGGCGTTTAATTCTAAGTCCCTAGCTATTCGATCTGGTGGAGCAACGCCCTAGAGTGAAACCTAGGTTACCGGGAACGTAGAAATGACCATAACACTCACACTGGTTGCAATTATTCGTTTGATACGATGGAAAACCTGTTGCACCTTTATTGTATTTTATGCTTCTGCCGTTGACTTCTAAGGCCCTAACTATTCGACCTGGTTTAGCAACGCCCTATAGTGACGCCTAGGTTGCCCGGAACGTAGGACATACCATTACCTTCACACTGGTTGCAATTATTCCTGTTATACGATGGAAAAACTGTTGCAACTTTATTGTATTTTATGCTTATGGCGTTGACTTCGAAGGCCTTAACTATTTGATCTGGTGGAGCAACGCCCTAGAGTGAAGCCTAGGTTGCCCGGAACGTAGAAAGGACCATAACTTTCACACTGGTTGCAATTATTCGTTTTACGCGATGGAAAAGCTGTTGTATTTATTTTGTATTTTATGCTTCTGGCGTTGACTTCTTCGGCCCTAACTATTGGATCTCGTGGAGGAACGCCCTAGAGTGAAGCCTGGGTTGTGCGGAACGTAGAAATGACCATTACTTTCACACTGTTTGCAAATATACATTATATACGATGGAAAAGCTGTTGTACTTATATTGTATTTTATGCTCCTTGCGTTGACTTCTTAGGCCTTATCTGTTTGTCCTGTTGAAGCACCGCCCTGGAGTGAAGCATAGGTTGCCCGGAACGTAGAAACGACCATTACCTTCACACTGGTTGCAATTATTCCTGTTATACGATGGAAAAACTGTTGCATCTTTATTGTATTTTACGTTTCTGTCGTTGACTTCTTAGGCCCTAACTATTGGATCTGCTGGACCAACGCGCTAGAGTGCAGTCTAGCTTGCCCGGAACGTAGGAATGACCATCACTTTCACACTGGTTGCAATTATACCTGTTATACGATGGAAAAACTCATGTATCTTTATTGTGCTTTATGCTTCAGGCATTGACTTCTATGGCCCTACGTATTCCATCTGGAGGAGCAACGCCCTAGAGTCAAGCCTAGGATGCCCGGAACGTAGGTATGACCATAACTTTCACACTGGTTGCAATTGTTCATGCTATACGATGGAAAAACTGTTGTATTTATTTTGTATTTGGTGCTTGGGGCATTGACTTCTATGGCCCTACCTATTCGATATGGAGGGGCAACGCCCTAGAGTCAAGCCTAGGTTGCCCGGAACGTAGATATGACCATAACTTTCACACTGGTTGCAATTATTCGTCTTATACGATGGCAAGACTGTTCTATTTATTTTGTATTTTATGCTTCTGGCGTTGACCTCTAAGGCTCTAACTCTTCCATCTGGTGGAGCAATGCCTCAGGGTTAAGACTAGGATGCCCGAAACGTCGAAATGGTCACTACTTTCACACTGGATACAACTATTCGTGCTATACGATGGAAAAACTGTTGTATTTAAAATGTATTTTATGCTTCTGGCGTTGACTTCTAAGGCCGTAGCTATTCGATGTGATGGAGCAACGCCCTAGAGCGAAGCCTAGATTGCCCGGATCAGAGAAATGGCCATTACATTCACACTGGTTGCAATTATTCGTTTTATACAATTGAAAAACTGTTGTATTTATTTTGTATTTTATGTTTCGGGCGTTGACTTCTATGGCCCTAACTATTCAATCTGTTGGAGCAACGCCCAAGGGTGAAGCCTAGGTTGCCCGGAAAGTGGAAATGACATTAACTTTCACACTGGTTGCTATTATTCGTTCTATACGATGGAAAAACTGTTATATTTATATTTTATCTTATGCTTCTGGCGTTGACTTCTTACGCCCTAACAATTCGATCTGGTGGAAAAACGACCTAGAGTGAGGCCTAGGTTGCTCGGAACGTTGAACTGACCATAACTTTTACACTGGTAGCAATTATTCGTTTTATACGATGGAAAAACTGTTCTATTTATATTGTATTTTATGCTTCTGGCGTTGATTTCTTAGGCCCTAACTGTTTGATCTGGTGGAGGACCGCACTAGAGTGAAGCCTAGGTCGGCCGGAACGGAGAACGTACCATTACCTTCACACTGGTTGCAATTATTCCTGTTATACGATGGAAAAACTGTTGCACATTTATTGTATCTTATGCTTCTGTCGTTGACTTCTAAGGCCCTAACTATTCTCTCTGGTGGAGCAACGCACTAGAGTGAAGCCTAGGTTGCACGGAACGTAGAAATGACCATAACTCTCACACTGGTTGCAATTATTCGTTTTATACGATGGAAAACCTGTTGTATTTATATCGTATTTTATGCTTCAGGCGTCGACTTCTTAGGTCCTAACTATTCGATCTGGTGGAGCAACGCCCTAGTGTGACCCCTAGGTTGCCCGGAACGTAGAAATGACCATTACTTTCACACTGTTTGCAATTATTCATTTTATACGATGGAACAGCTGGTGTACTTATATTGTATTTTATTCTTCTGGTGTTGACTTCTTAGGCCCTAACTATTCGATCTGGTGGAGCACCGCCCTAGAATGAAGCCTAGGTTGCCCGGAACGTAGAAATGACCATAACATTCGCACTGGTTGCAATAATTCGTTTTTTACGATGGAAAATCTGTTATATTTATATTGTGTTTTATGCTTCTGGCGCTGACTTCTTAGGCCCTACCTATTCGCTCTGGTGGAGCAATGCCCTATAGCGAAACCTAGGTTGCCTGGAACGTAGTAATGACCATAACTTTCGCACTGGTTGCAATTGTTCATGCTATACGATGGAAAAACTGTTGTATTTATATTGTATTTTATGCTTCTGGCGTTGACTTCTAAGGCCCTAACTCTTCGATCTGGTGGAGCAACGCCGTAGTGTGAAGCCGAGGTTGCCCGGAACGTAGAAGTGACCATAACTTTCACACTGGTTGCAAGTGTTCCTGTTATACGATGGAAAAACTGTTGTATCTTTATTGTAATTTATGCTTCGGGCGTTGACTTCTATGGCCCTACCTATTCGATCTGTTGGAACAACGCCATAGAGTCAAGCCTAGGTTGCCCGGAACGTAGACATGACCATAACTTTCACACTGGTTGCAATTATCCGTTTTATACAGTGGGAAGACTGTTGTATTTATTTTGTATTTTATGCTTCTGGCGTTGACTGCTAAGGCCCTAACTCTTCAATCTGGAGGAGCAATGCCACAGAGTTAAGTCTAGGTTGCCCGAAACGTCGAAGTGATTATTACGTTCACACTTGTTGCTATTATTCATGCTATACTATGGAAAAGCTGTTGCATTTTTATTGTATTTTGTGCTTCTGGCGTTGACTTCTTAGGCCCTAACTATTCGATCTGGTGGAACAAAGCCCTAGAGTGAAGCCCAGCTTGCCCGATACGTAGAAATAACCATCACATTCGCACTGGTTGCAATTATACATTATATACGATGGAAAAGCTGTTGTATTTATATTGTATTTTATGCTTCTGGCGTTGACTTCTAAGGTCCTAACTATTCTGTCTGGCGGAGCAACGCCCTAGAGTGAAGCTTAGGTTGCCCGGAATGTAGAAATGACCATTACTTTCACACTGGTTGCAATTATTCCTGCTATACGATGGAAAACTGTTGTCTTTTTATTGCATTTTATGCTTCTGGCGTTGACTTCGTAGGCCCTAACTATTCGATCCGGTGGAGCAACGGCCTATAGTGAAGCCCAGGTTTCCCGGAACGTAGTAATGACCATTACCTTCACACTGGTTGCAATTACTCCTGTTATACGGTGGTAAAGCTGTTGTATTTATATTGTATTTTATGCTTCTGGCGTTTACTTCTAAGGCCGTAGCTATTCGATGGGGTGGAGCAGCGCCCTAGAGTGAAGCCTAGGTTGCCCGGAAGGTAGAAATGACCATTACTTTAACACTGATTACAATTATTCCTGTTATAACGTGGAAAAACTCTTGCATTTTTATTTTATTTTATGCTTCTGGCGTTGACTTCTAAGGCCGTTGCTATTTGTTGTGGTGGAACAACGCCCTTGAGTGAAGCCTAGGTTGCCCGAAACGTAGAAATGACCATTACTTTCACTCTGGTTGCAATTATTCATCCTATACGATGGAAAAACTGTTGTATTTTTATTGTATTTTATGCTTCTGGCGTTGACTTCTTAGGCCCTAACTATTCGATCTGGTGGAGGAATGCCTCAGAGTTAAGTCTAGGATACCCGAAACGCCGAAATGATCATTACTTTCACACTGGTTGCAATTATTCATTTTATACGATGGAAAAACTGTTCTATTTATTTTGTATTTTATGCTTCTGGCGTTGACTTCTTAGGCCCTATCTATTTGAGCTGGTGGAGCAACGCCCTAGAGTGAAGCCTAGGTTGCCCGGAACGTAGAAATGACCATCACTTTCCCACTGGTTGCAATTATTCCTGTTCTACGATGGAAAAACTGTTGTATTTGTATTGTAGTTTATGCTTCAAGCGTTGACTTCTATGGTCCTAACTATTCGATCTGGTGGAGCAACGCCCTCGAGTGAAGCCTCGGTTGCCCGGAACGTAGAAATGACCATATCTTTCACATTGGTTGCAATTATTCGTTTTATACGATGGAAAAACTGTTGCATTTTTATTGTATTTTATGCTTCTGGCGTAGAATTGTAAGTCCCTAACTATTCGGTCTCGTGGAGCCACGCACTATAGTGAAGCCTAGAATGTCCGGAACGTAGAAATGACCATTACTTTCACACTGGTTGCAATTATTCGTTTTATACAACGGAAGAGCTGTTGTATTTACATTGTATTTTATGCTTCTGGCCTTGACTTCCAAGGCCCTATGTATTCGAACTGGTGGAGCAGTGCCTCAGAGTTAAGTCTAGGATGCCCGGAAAGTAGAAATGACCATTACTTTCATAGTGGTTGCAATTATTCGTTTTATACGATGGAGAAACTGTTGTACATATATCGTATTTTATGCTTCTGTCGTTGAATTCTAAGTCCCTACCCATTCGATCTGGTGGAGCAACGCCCTCGAGTGAAGCCTAGGTTGCCCGGAATGAAGAAATGATCATCACTTTCACACTGGCTGCAATAATTCCTGATATACATTGGAAAAACTGATGTATTTTTATTGTATTTTATGCTTCAGGTGTTGACCTCTTAAGCCCTATCTATTGGATCTGGTGGACCAGCGCCCTGGAGTGAAGTCTAGGTTGCCCGGAAGGTAGAAATGACCGTTACTTTCACACTGTGTGCAGATGTACATTATATACGATGGAAAAGCTGTTGTAATTATTTTGTATTTTATGCTTCTGGAGCTGACTTCTAGGGCCCTAACTATTCGAGATGGTGGAACAACGCCCTAGTCTAAAGCCTAGGTTGCCCGGATCGTAGAAATGACCATCACTTTCACACTGGTTGCTATTATTCGTTTTATACGATGGAAAAACTGTTGCATCTTTATTGTATTTTATGCTTCTGGCGTTGACTTCTAAGGCCCTAACTATTCGATGAGGTGGAGCAACGACCTACAGTGAGGCCTAGGTTGCACGGAACGTGGAAATTACCATTACTCTCTCACTGGGTGCAATTGTTCCTGTTATACGATGGAAAAACTGTTGCATCTTTATTGTATTTTATGCTTCAGGCATTGACGTCTAAGGCCGTAGCTATCCGACGTGGTGGAACAACGCCCTATAGTGAAGCCTAGCTTACCCGAAACGTATTAATGACCATTACTTTCACACGGGTTGCAATTATTCCTGTTACACGATGGAAAAGCTGTTGCATTTATTTGTATTTTATGCTTCAGGCGTTGACTTCTAGGGCAGTGGCTATTCGATGTGGTGAAGCACGCCCAAGAGTGAAACCTGGGTTGCCGGGAACGTACAAATGACCATTACTTTCTCACTGTTTGCAATTATTCATTTTATACGATGGAAAGACTGTTGTATTTAAATTGTCTTTTAAGATTCTGGTGTTTACTTCTTAGGCCCTAACTATTCGATCTGGTGGAGCAGCGACCTAGAGTGAAGCCTAGGTTGCCCGGAACGTAGAAATGACCATTACCCTTACACTTGTTGCAATTATACCTGTTATACGATGGAAAAACTGTTGTATTTTTATTGTATTTTATGCTTCAGGCGTCCACTTCTAAGGCCGTAGCATTCGATGTGTTGGAGCAACGCCCCAGAGTGAAGCCTGGGTTGCCCGGAACGTAAAATGACCATTACTTTCACACTGGGTGCAATTATTCGTTATATACGATGGAAAAGCTGTTGTATTTATTTTGTACTTTATGCTCCTGGTGCTCACTTCTTAGGCCCTAACTATTCGATCTGGTGGAACAACGACCTAGGGTGAAGCCTAGGTTGCCCGGAACGTAGAACTGACCATAACTTTTACACTGGGAGCAATTATTCGTTTTATACGATGGAAAAACTGTTCTATTTATATTGTATTTTATGCTTCTGGCGTTGATTTCTTAGGCCCTATCTGTTTGATCTGGTGGAGGACCGCACTAGAGTGAAGCCTAGCTTGCTCGGAACGTAGAAATAACCATAACTTTCACACTGGTAGTTATTATTCGTTTTATACGGTGGAAAAACTGTTCTATTTATATTGTATTTTATGCTTCTGGCGTTGATTTCTTAGGCCCTAACTATTCGATCTGGTGGAGCACCGCCCTAGAATGAAGCCTAGGTTGCCCGGAACGTAGAAATGACCATAACATTCGCACTGGTTGCAATAATTCGTTTTTTACGATGGAAAATCTGTTATATTTATATTGTGTTTTATGCTTCTGGCGCTGACTTCTTAGGCCCTACCTATTCGCTCTGGTGGAGCAATGCCCTAGAGCGAAATCTAGGTTGCCTGGAACGTAGTAATGACCATAACTTTCGCACTGGTTGCAATTGTTCATGCTATACGATGGAAAAACTGTTGTATTTATATTGTATTTTATGCTTCTGGCGTTGACTTCTAAGGCCCTAACTCTTCGATCTGGTGGAGCAACGCCGTAGTGTGAAGCCGAGGTTGCCCGGAACGTAGAAGTGACCATAACTTTCACACTGGTTGCAAGTGTTCCTGTTATACGATGGAAAAACTGTTGTATCTTTATTGTAATTTATGCTTCGGGCGTTGACTTCTATGGCCCTACCTATTCGATCTGTTGGAACAACGCCATAGAGTCAAGCCTAGGTTGCCCGGAACGTAGAAACGACCAGAACTTTCACACTGGTGGTAGTAACACCTGTTATACGGGGGAAAAACTGTTGCATTTTTATTGTATTTTATGCTTCTGGCGTAGAATTCTAGGTCTCTAGCTATTCGATCTGGTGGAGCAACGCCCAAGCGTGAAGCCTAGGTTATCGGGACAGTAGAAATGACCATTACTTTCACACTGTTTGCAAATATACATTATATACGATGGAAACGCTGTTGTATTTATATTGTATTTTATGCTTCTGGTGTTTACTTCTTTGGCCCTAACTATTTGATCCGGTGGAGCACCACCCTAGAGTGAAGCCTAGGTTGCACGGAACGTAGAAAATACCATTACCTTCACACTGGCTGCAATTATTCCTGTTATACGATGGAAAAACTGTTGCATCTTTATTGGATCTTATGTTTCGGGCACTGACTTCTAAGGCCCTAACTATTCGATCTGGTGGAGCAACGCCCTAGAGTGAAGCCTAGGTTGCCCGGAACGTAGAAATGACCATTAGCTTCACGCTTGCTGCAATTATTCCTGTTATACGATGAAAAAACTGTTGTATTCTTATTGCATTTTATGCTCCAGGCGCTGACTTCTAAGGCCGTAGCTATTCGATGTGGTGGAGCAACGCCCTAGAGTGAAGCCTGTGTTGCCCGGAACGTAGAAATGACCATAACTTTCACACTGGTAGCAATTATTCGTTTTATACGATGGAAATACTGTTGCTTTTACTTTATATTTTATGCTGCTGGCGTTGACTTCTAAGGCCCTAACTATTCGATTTGGTGCAACAACGCCCTAGAGTGAAGCCTAGGTTGCCCGGAACGTAGAAATGACCATATCTTTCACACTGGTTGCAATTATTCCTGTTACACGATGGAAAAACTGTTGTATTTATATTGCATTTTATGCTCCTGTCGTTGACTTTTAAGGCCCTATCTATTCGATCTGGTGGAGCAACGCCCTAGACTGAAGCCTAGGTCGCCCGGAACGTAGAAATGTCCATACCTTTCACACTGGTTGCAATCATTCCTGTTATACGATGGAAAAACTGTTGCGTTTATATTGTATTTTATGCTTCTGGCGTTTACTTCTAAGGCCGTAGCTATTCGATGTGGTGGAGCAACGCCCTAGACTAAAGCCTAGGCTGACCGGAACGTAGAAATGTCCATACCTTTCACGCTGGTTGCAATTATTCCTGTTATACGATGGAAAAACTGTTGTATTCATATTGTATTTTATGCTTCAGGCGTTGACTTCGAAGACCGTAGCTATTCGATGTGGTGGAGCGACGCCCTAGAGTGGAGCCTAGGTTGCCGGCAACTTAGAAATGACCATTACTCCCGCACTGTTTGCAATTATTCGTTTTATACGATGGAAAGTGTGTTGTATTTATTTTGTATTTTATGCTTCTTGCGTTGACCCCTAAGGCCCTAACAATTGGTTCTGATGGAGCAACGCCCTAGAGTGAAGCCTAGGTTGCCCGGAACGTAGAAATGACCATTAGCTTCACGCTTGCAGCAATTATTCCTGTTATACGATGAAAAAACTGTTGTATTCTTATTGCATTTTATGCTTCAGGCGCTGACTTCTAAGGCCCTAACTATTCGATCTGGTGGAGCAACGCCCTAGAGTGAAGCCTAGGTTGCCCGGAACGTAGAAATGACCATTAGCTTCACGCTTGCTGCAATTATTCCTGTTATACGATGAAAAAACTGTTGTATTCTTATTGCATTTTATGCTTCAGGCGCTGACTTCTAAGGCCGTAGCTATTCGATGTGGTGGAGCAACGCCCTAGAGTGAAGCCTATGTTGCCCGGAACGTAGAAATGACCATAACTTTCACACTGGTTGCAATTATTCGTTTTATACGATGGAAACACTGTTGCTTTTACTTTATATTTTATGCTTCTGGCGTTGACTTCTAAGTCCCTAACTATTCGATTTGGTGGAACAACGCCCTAGAGTGAAGCCTAGGTTGCCCGGAACGTAGAAATGACCATATCTTTCACACTGGTTGCAATTATTCCTGTTACACGATGGAAAAACTGTTGTATTTATACTGCATTTTATGCTTCTGTCGTTGACTTTTAAGGCCCTATCTATTCGATCTGGTGGAGCAACGCCCTAGAGTGAAACCCAGGTTACCCGGAACGTAGAAATGACCAGTACTTTCACACTAGTTGCAGTTATTCCTGACATACGATGAAAAAACTGTTGCATTTTAATTATATTTTATGCTTCTGGCGTTGAGTTCTAACTCCCTAACTATACGATTTCGTGGAGCAATGCCCTAGAGTGAAGCCTAGGTTGCCCGGAACGTAGAAATGACCATTACTTTCACACTGGTTGCAGTCACTCCTGTTATACGATGGAAAAACTGTTGTACTTTTATTGTATTTTATGCTTTTGGCGTTGAATTCTAAGTCCCTAGCTATTCGATCAGGTGGAGCAACGCCCTAGAGTGAAGCCTATGTTACCCGGAATGTAGGAATGACCATTACTTTCACACTGTTTGCAAATATACATTATATACGTTGGAAAAGCTGTTGTATTTATATTGTATTTTATGCTTCTGGCGTTGACTTCTTAGGCCCTAACTATTCGATCTGGTGGAGCAACGCCCTAGAGTGAAGCCTAGGTTGCCCGGAACGTAGAACATACCATTACCTTCACACTGGTTGCAATTATCAATTTTATACGATAGAAAAGCTGTTGTATTAATATGGTGTTTTATGATTCTGGCGTTGAATTCTTAGGCCCTAACTATTCCATCTGGTGGAACAACGCCCTAGGGTGAAGCCTAGGTTGCCCGCAACGTAAAAATGACCATAACTTTCGCACTGATAGCAATTATTCGTTTTATACAGTGGAATAACTGTTCTACTTATTTTGTATTTTATGCTTCGGGCGTTGACTTCTAAGGCCCTAACTATTCGATCTGGTGGAACAACGCCCTAGAGTGAAGCCTAGGTTACCCGGAACGTAGAAATGACCATTACTTTCACACTGTTTGCAAATATTCATTATATACGATGGAAAAGCTGTTGTATTTATATTGTATTTTATGCTTCTGGCGTTGACTTCTTAGGCCCTAACTATTCGATCTGGTGGAGCAACGCCCTAGAGTGAAGCCTAGGTTGCCCGGAACGTAGAAATAACCTTTACTTTCACACTGTTTGCAAATATACATTATATACGATGGAAAAGCTGTTGTATTTTTATTGTATTTTATGCTTTTGGCGTTGAATTCTAAGTCCCTAGCTATTCGATCTGGTGGAGCAACGCCCTAGAGTGAAGCCTACGTTGCCCGGAACGTAGAAATGACCATTACGTTCACGCTGTTTGCAATTTTCAAGTTTATACGATGGAAAAGCTGTTTGATTTATTTTCAATTTTATGCTTCTGGCTTTGACTTCGTAGGCCCTAACTATTCGATCTAGTGGAACAACGCCCTAGAGTGAAGCCTAGGTTGCCCGGAACGTAGGAATGAGCATCACTTACAAACTGGTTGCAATTATTCCTGTTATACGATGGAAAAACTGTTGTATTTTTATTGCATTTTATGCTTCGGGCGTCGACTTCTAAGGCTCTAACTATTCAACCTGGTGGAGCAACGCCCTAGGATGAAGCCTAGGTTGCCAGGAACGTAGGAATGACCATTACTTTCACAATGTTTGCAATTATTCATTTTATACGATGGAAAAGCTGTTGTATTTATGTTGTATTTTATGCTTCTGGCATTGACTTCTTAGGCCCTAACTATTCGATCTGGTGGAGCAACGCCATAGAGTGAAGCCTAGGTTGCCCGGAACGTATAAATGACCATAACTTTCACACTGGTTGCAATTATTCGTTCTATACGATGGAAAAGCTGTTGTATTTATATCGTATTTTATGCTGCTGGCGTTGACTTCTTAGGCCCTAACTATTCGATCTGGTGGAGCGACGGCCTAGAGTGAAGCCTAGGTTGCCCGGAACGTAGAATATACCATTACCTTCACACTGGTTGCAATTATTTCTGTTATACGATGGGAAAACTGTTGCATCTTTATTGTATTTTATGTTTCTGGCGTTGAGTTCTAAGGCCCTAACTATTCGATCTGGTGGAAGAACGCCATAGAGTGAAGCCTATGTTGCCCGGAACGTAGAAATGAGCATCAGTTTCAAACTGGTTGCAATTATTCCTGTTATACGATGGAAAAACTATTGTATTTTTATTGCATTTTATGCTTCGGGCGTCGACTTCTAAGGCTCTAACTATTCAACCTGGTGGAGCAACGCCCTAGGATGAAGCCTAGGTTGCCCGGAACGTAGGAATGACCATTACTTTCACAATGTTTGCAATTATTCATTTTATACGATGGAAAAGCTGTTGTATTTATGTTGTATTTTATGCTTCTGGCGTTGACTTCTTAGGCCCTAACTATTTGATCCGGTGGAGCACCGCCCTAGAGTGAAGCCTAGTTTGCCCGGAACGTAGAAAAGACCACTGCCTTCAAACTGGTTGCAATTGCTCCTCTTATACGATGGTAAAACTCTTGTATCTCTATTGTATTATATGCTTCGGGTGTTGCCATCTATGGCCCTACCTATTCGATCTGGTGGAGGAACGCCCTAGAGTGAAGCCTAGGTTGCCCGGAACGTAGAACATACCATTACCTTCACACTGGTTGGAATTATTCCTGTTATACGATGGAAAAACTGTTGCTACTTTATTGTATTTTATGCTTCTGGCGTTGACTTCTAAGGCCGTAGCTATTAGATGTGGTGGAGCAACGCCCTAGAGTGACGCCTAGGTTGCCAGGAACGTAGAAATGACCATTACTTTCACAGTGTTTGCAAATATACATTATATACGATGCATAAACTGGTGTATTTTTATTGCATTTTATGCTTCGGGCGTCGACTTCTAAGGCTCTAACTATTCAACCTGGTGGAGCAACGCCCTAGGATGAAGCCTAGATTGCCCGGAACGTAGAAATGACCATTACTTTCACAATGTTTGCAATTATTCATTTTATACGATGAAAAAACTGTTGTACTTATATTGTATTATATCCTTCTGGCGTTGAATTCTAAGTCCCTAGCGATTCGATCTGGTGGAGCAACGCCCTAGAGTGAAACCTAGGTTACCCGGAATGTCGAAGTAACCGGTACTTTCACAATGTTTGCAATTTTTCATTTCATACGATGGAAAAACTGTTGTACTTATATTGTATTTTATTCTTCTGGCGTTGACTTCTTAGGCCCTAACTATTCGTTCTGGTGTAACAACGCCCTAGAGTGAAGCCTAGGTTGCCCGGAACGTAGAACATACCACTACCTTCCCACTGGTTTCAATTATTTCTGTTATACGATGGAAAAACTGTTGCATCTTTATTGTATTTTATGCTTCTGGCGTTGACTTATAAGGCCCGAACTATTCGATCTGGTGGAGCAACGCCCTAGAGTGGAGCCTAGGTTGCCGGAACGTAGAAATGACCCTTACGTTCACACTGCTTGCAATTATCAATTTTATACGCTGGAAAAGCTGTTGTATTTATACTGTATTTTATGCTTCTGGCGTTGATTTCTAAGGCCGCAGATATTTGATGTGGTGGACCAACGCCCTAGAGTGACGCCTAGTTTGCCCGGAACGTAGAAGTGACCATTACTTTCACAATGTTTGCAATTATTCATTTTATACGATGGAAAACCTGCTGCATTTTAATTGTATTTTATGCTTCTGGCGTTGAATTCTAACTCCCTAACTATTCGATCACGTAGAGCAACGCCCTAGAGTGAAGCCTAGGTTGCCCGGAACGTAGAAATGACCATTACTTTCACACTGTTTGCAAATATACATTATATACGATGGAAAAGCTGTTGTATTTATATTGTATTTTATGCTTCTGGCGTTGACATCTAAGGTCCTAACCATTCGATCAGGTGGAGCAACGCCCTAGAGTGAAACCTAGGTTGCACGGAACGCAGAAATGACCATTACTTTCACACTGGTTGCAAATATTCGTGTTATACGATGGAAAACCTGTTGTATTTATATTGTATTTTACGCTTCTGCCGTTGACTTCTAAGGCCCTAACTATTCGATCTGGTGGAGCACCGCCTTAGAGTGAAGCATAGGTTGCCCGGAACGTAGAACATACCATTACCTTCACACTGGTTGCAATTATCCCTGTTATACGATGGACAAACTGTTGGATTTTTGTTGTATTTTATACTTCTGGTGTTGACTTCTGGGGCCCTAACTGTGCGATCTGGTGGAGCAACGCCCTAGAGTGAAGCCTACGTTGCTCGGAACGTAGAAATGACCATTACTTTCACACTGTTTGCAATTATACATTTTATACGATGGCAAAGCTGTTGTAGTTATATTGTATTTTATGCTTCTGGCTTTGACTTCTAAGGCCGTAGCTATTAGATGTGGTGGAGCAACTTCCTAGAGTGAAGTCTAGGTTGCCCGGAACGTAGAAATGACCATCACTTTCAAACTGGTTGGAATTATTCCTGTTATACGATGGAAAAACCGTTGTATTTTTATTGTATTTTATGCTTCGGGCGTTGACTTCTAAGGCCCTAACTATTCGATCTGGTGTAGAAACGCCCTAGAGTAAAGCCTGGATTTCCGGGAACGTAGAAATGACCATAACTTTCATACTGGTTGCAATTATCCGTTTTATACGGTGGAAAAACTGTTGTATTTATATTGTATTTTATGCTTTAGGCGTTGAATTCAAAGTCCCTAACTATTCGATCTGGTGGAGCAACGCCCTAGAGTGACAACTAGGCTACCCTGAACGTAGAAATGACCAGTACTTTCAGACTGGTTGCAGTTACTCCTGTTATACGATGGAAAAACTGTTGCATCTTAATTGTATTTTATGCTACTGGCGTTGTCTTCTAAGGCCCTAACTATTCGATCTGGTGGAGCACCGCCCTAGAGTGAAGCATAGGTTGCCCGGAACGTAGAACATACCATTACCTTCACACTGGTTGCAATTATCCCTGTTATACGATGGAAATACTGTTGTATTTATATTGTATTTTAAGCTTCTGGCGTTGAATTCTAAGTCCCTAGCTATTCGATCTGGTGGAGCAACGCCCTAGAGTGAAGCCTAGGTTGCCGGGAACGTAGAAATGGCCATTACTTTCACACTGTTTGCAATTATTCATTTTATACGATGGAAAAACTGTTGTATTTATATTGTATTTTATGCTTCTGGCGTTCACTTCTTTGGCCCTCACTATTTGATCTTGTGGAACAACGCCGTAGGGTGTAGCCTAGGTTGCCCGGAACGTAGAAATGACCATTACCTTCACGCTTGGTGCAATTATTCGTTTTATACGATAGAAAAACTGGTGTATTTATTTTGTATTTTACGCTTCTGGCGTTGAATGCTAACTCCCTAGCTATTCGATCCGGTGGTGCAACGCCCTAGAGTGAAGCCTAGGTTGTCCGGAACGTAGAAATGACCATTACTTTCACACTGTTTGCAAATATACGTTATATACGATGGAAAACCTGTTGTATTCATATTGCATTTTACGCTTCTCTGCGTTGACTTCTAAGGCCCAAACTATTCGATCTGGTAGTTCAACGCCCTATAGTGAGGCCTACGTTGTCCGGAACCTAGAAGTAACCATAATTTTGACACTGGTTGCAATTATTCGTTTTATACGGTGGAAAAGCTGTTGTATTTATATGGCATTTTATGATTCTGGCGTTGACTTCATAGGCCCTAAGTATTCCATCTGGTAGAACAACGCCGTAGGGTGAAGCCTAGGTTGCCCGGAACGTAGAAATGACCATAACTTTCACACTGGTAGCAATTATTCGTTTTATACAATGGAAAAACTGTTCTACTTATTTTGTATTTTATGCTTCGGGCGTTGACTTCTAAGGCCCTATCTATTCGATCTGGTGGAGCAACGCCCTAGAGTGAAGCCTGGGTTGCTCAGAACGTAGAAATGACCAGTACTTTCCCACTGTTTGCAATTACTCATTTTATACGATGGAAAAACTGTTGTATTTGTATTGTATTTTATGCTTCTGGCGTTCACTTCTTTGGCCCTCACTATTCGATCTGGAGGAGCAACACCCTAGAGTGAAGCCTAGGTTGCCCGGAACGTAGAACACACCATTACCTTCACACTGGTTGCAGTTATTCCTGTTTTAGGATGGAAAAACTGTTGCATCTTTATTGTATTTTATGCTTCTGGCGTTGACTTCTTAGGCCCTAACTATTTGATCAGTTGGAGCACTGCCCTAGAGTGAAGCCTAGGTTGCCCTGAACGTAGAAAAGACCACTATGTTCAAACTGGTTGCAATTACTCCTCCTATACGATGGAAAAACTCTTGTATCTCTATTGTGTTATATGCTTCTGGCGTTGACTTCTTAGGCCCTAGCTATTCGATCTGTTGGAGCAACGCCCTAGAGTGAAGCCTAGGTTGCCCGGAACGTAGAAATAACCATTACTTTCACACTGGTTGCAATTATTCGTTCTATACGATGGATAAACTGGTGTATTTATATTGTATTTGGTGCTTCTGGCGTTGACTTCTTAGGCCCTAACTATTCGATCTGGTGGAGCAACGCCATAGAGTGAATCGTAGGTTGCCGGGACGTAGAAATGACCATTACATTCACACTGGTTGCAATTATTCCTGTTATACGATGGAAAAACTGTTGTATTTATATTGTATTTTATGTTTCTGGCGTTGACTTCTAAGTCCCTAGCTAGTCGATATGGTGGATCAACGACCTAGAGTGAGACCCAGGTTACCCGGAACGTAGAAGTGACCAGTACTTTCACACTGGTTGCAGTTATTCCAGTTATACGATGGAAACACTGTTGCATCTTTATCGTGTTTTATGCTTCTGGCGTTGACTTCTAAGGCCCTAACTATTCGATCTGGTGGAGCAACACCCTAGAGTGAAGCCTAGGTCGCTCGGAATGTAGAAATGTCCATAACTTTCACACTGTTTGCAAATATACATTATATACGATGGAAAAGCTGTTGTATTTATATTGCATTTTATGCTTCTGGCGTTGACTTCTTAGGCCTTAACTTTACGATCTGGTGGAACAACGCACTAGGGTGAAGCCTAGGTTGGCCGGAACGTAGAAATGACCATTACTTTCACACTGTTTGCAAATATACATTATATTCGATGGAAAAGCTGTTGTATTTATATTGCATTTTATGATTCTGGCGTTGACATTTTAGGCCCTAACTATTCGATCTGGAGGAGCAACACCCTAGAGTGAAGCCTAGGTTGCCCGGAACGTAGAACACACCTTTACCTTCACAATGGTTGCAATTATTCCTGTTATACGATGGAAAAACTGTTGCATCTTTATTGTATTTTATGCTTCTGGCGTTGACTTCTAAGGCCCTATCTATTCGATCTGGTGGAGCAACGCCCTAGAGTGAAGCCTAGGTTGTCCGGAACGTAGAAATGACCATAACTTTCAAACTGGTTGCAATTATTCGTTTTATACGATGGAAAAGCTGTTGTATTTATATCGTATTTTATGCTTCTGGCGTTGACTTCTTAGGCCCTAACTATTCCATCTGGCGGAACAACGCACTAGGGTGAAGCGTAGGTTGCCCGGAACGTAGAAATGATCATAACTTTCACACCGGTAGCAATTATTCGTTTTCTAGAATGGAAAAACTGTTCTATTTATTTTGTATTTTATGCTTCGTGCGTTGACTTCTTAGGCCCTAACTATTCGGACTGGTGTAACAACGCCCTAGAGTGAAGCCTATGTTGCCCGCAACGTAGAAATGACCATTACTTTCACACTGTATGCAAATATACATTATATACGATGGAAAACCTGTTGTATTTATATTGTATTTTATGCTTCTGGCGTCGACTTCTTAGGCCCTAACTATTTGATCTGGTGGAGCACCGCCCTAGAGTGAAGACTAGGTTGCCCGGAACGTAGAACGCACCATTACCTTCACACTGGTTGCAATTATTGCTGTTATACGATGGAAAAACTGTTGCATCTTTATTGTATTTTATAGTTCTGGAGTTGACTTCTTAGGCCCTATCTATTCGATCTGGTGAAGCAACGCCCTAGAGTGAAGCCTAGGTTGTCCGGAACGTAGAAATGACCATAACTTTCACACTGGTTGCAATTATTCGTTTTATACGATGGAAAAGCTGTTGTATTTATATCGTATTTTATGCTTCTGGTGTTGACTTCTTAGGCCCTAACTATTCCATCTGGTGGAACAACGCACTAGGGTGAAGCCTAGGTTGCCCGGAACGTATAAATGACCATAACGTTCACACTGGTAGCAATTATTCGTTTTATAGAATGGAAAAACTGTTCTATTTATTTTGTATTTTATGCTTCGGCCGTTGACTTCTAAGGCCCTAACTATTCGATCTGGTGGAGCAACGCCCTAGAGTGAAACCTAGGTTGCCCGGAACGTACAAATGAGCATCACTTTGAAACTGGTTGCAATTATTCGTTCTATACGGTGGAAAAACTGGTGTATTTATTTTGTATTTGGTGCTTCTGACGTTGACTTCTTAGGCCCTAGCTATTCGATCTGGAGGAGCAACGCCATAGAGTGAATCGTAGGTTGCCGGTACGTAGAAATGACCAGTACTTTCACACTGTTTGCAAATATACATTATATACGATGGAAATGCTGTTGTATTTATATCGTATTTTATGCTTCTGGCGTTGACTTCTTAGGCCCTAACTATTCCATCTGGTGGAACAACGCCCTAGGGTGAAGCGTAGGTTGCCCGGAACATAGAAATGACCATAACTTTCTCACTGGTAGCAATTATTCATTTTATACGGAGGAAAAACTGTTGTATTTATATTGTGTTTTGTGCTTCTGGCCTTCACTTCTTTGGCCCTCACTATTCGATCTTGTGGAACAACGCCGTAGGGTGAAGCCTAGGTTGCCCGGAACGTAGAAATGACCATTACCTTCACGCTTGTTGCAATTATTCCTGTTACACGAAGATAAAACTGTTGCATTTTTATGGTATTTTATGCTTCAGGCGTTGACTTCTAAGGCCGGGACTATTCTATGTTGTCGAGCTACACACTAGAGTGTAGCCTGGGTTGCCCGGAACGTAAAAATGACCATTCCTTTCGTACTGTTTGCAAATATACATTATATACGATGGAAAAGCTGTTGTATTTATATCGTATTTAATGCTTCTGGCGATGACTTCTTAGGCTCTAACTATTCCTTCTGGTGTAACAACGGCCCAGAGTGAAGCCTAGGTTGCCCGGAACGTAGGAATGACCATTACTTTCACACTGGTTGCAATTATTCGTCTTATACGATGGAAAAGCTGGTGTATATATTTTGTATTTGGTGCTTCTGGCGTTGACTTCTTAGGCCCTAACTATTCGATCTGGTACAGCAACGCCCTAGAGTGAGACCCAGGTTACCCGGGCCGTAGAAGTGACCTGTACTTTCACACTGGCTGCAGTTATTCCTGTTATACGACGGAAAAACTGTTGCATCTTTATCGTGTTTTATGCTTCTGGCGTTGACTTCTAAGGCCCAAACTATTCGATCTAGTGGAGCAACGCCCTAGAGTGAAGCCTAGGTAGCTCGGAATGTAGAAATGTCCATAACTTTCACACTGGTTGCAATTATTCGTTTTATACGATGGAAAAGCTGTTGCATTTTTATTGCATTTCATGCTTCGGGCGTTGACTTCTAAGGCCCTAACTATTCAATCTGTCAGAGCAACGCCCTAGGGTGAAGCCTAGGTTGTCCGAAACGTAGAAATGACCATTACTTTCACACTGTTTGCAAATATACATTATATACGATGGAAAGGCTGTTGTATTTATATTGCATTTTATGCTTCTGGCGTTGACATCTTAGGCCCTAACTATTCGATCTGGAGGAGCAACACCCTAGAGTGTAGCCTAGGTTGCCCGGAACGTACAACACACCATTACCTTCACACTGGTTGCAATTATTCCTGTTATACGATGGAAGACCTGTTGCATTTGTTTTGTATTTTACGCTTCTGGCGTTGAATTCTAACTCCCTAACTATTCGATCTGGTGGTGCAACGCCCTAGAGTGAAGCCTAGGTTGTCCGGAACGTAGAAATGACCATTACTTTCACACTGTTTGCAAATATACGTTATATACGATGGAAAACCTGTTGTATTTATATTGCATTTTACGCTTCTCTGCGTTGACTTCTTAGGCCCTAAGTATTCCATCTGGTGGAACAACGCCCCAGTGTGAAGCCTAGGTTGCCCGGAACGTAGAAATGACCATAACTTTCACACTGGTAGCAATTATTCGTTTTATACAATGGAAAAACCGTTGTATTTATATTGTATTTTATGTTTCTGGCGTTGACTTCTAAGGCACTAACTACTCGATCTGGTGGAGCAATGCCTCAGAGTTAACAACAGGATGCCCGAAACGCCGAAATGATCATTACTTTCACACTGGTTGCAATTATCCATGCTATACAATGGAAAAACTGTTGCATTTATATTGTATTTTATGTTTCTGGCGTTGACTCCTAAGTCCATAGCTATTCGGTATGGTGGATCAACGCCCCAGAGTGAGACCCAGGTTACCCGGAACGTAGAAGTGACCAGTACTTTCACACTGGTTGCAGTTAATCCAGTTATACGATGGAAAAACTGTTGCATCTTTATCGTGGTTGTTGCTTCTGGCGTTGACTTCTAAGGCCCTAACTATTCGATCTGGTGGAGCAACGCCCTAGAGTGAAGCCTAGGTCGTTCGGAATGTAGAAATGTCCATAACCTTCACACTGGTTGCAATTATCCGTTTTATACGATGGAAAAGCTATTGCATTTTTATTGCATTTTATGCTTCGGGCGTTGACTTCTTAGGCCCTAAGTATTCCATCTGGTGGAACAACTCCCTAAGGTGAAGCCTAGGTTGCACGGAACGTAGAAATGACCATTACCTTCACGCTTGTTGCAATTATTCCTGTTATACGAAGATAAAACTGTTGTATTTTATGGTATTTTATGTTTCAGGCATTGACTTCTAAGGCCGGAGCTATTCTATGTGGTGGAGCTACACACTAGAGTGTAGCCTAGGTTGCCCGGAACGTAGAAATGACCATTACTTTCACACTGGTTGCAATTATTCGTTTTATACGATGGAAAAGCTGTTGTATTTATATCGTATTTTATGCTTCTGGCGTTGACTTCCTAGGCCCTAGCTATGCGATCTGGTGGAGCAACGCCCTAGAGTTAAGCCTAGGTTGACCGGAACGTAGAAATGACCATTACTTTCACACTGGTTGCAATTATTCGTTTTATACGATGGAAAAACTGGTGTATATATTTTGTATTTGGTGCTTCCGGCGTTGACTTCTTAGGCCCTAACTATTCGATCTGGTGGAACAACGCCCTAGGGTGAAGCCTAGGTTGCCAGGAACATAGATATGACCATAACTTTCACACTGGTAGCAATTATTCGTTTTATACAATGGAAAAACTGTTCTATTTATTTTGTATTTTATGCTCCGAGCGTTGACTTCTAAGGCCCTAACTATTCGATCTGGTGGAGCAACGCCCTAGGGTGAAGCCTAGGTTGCTCAGAACGTAGAAATGACCATTACTTTCACACAGGTTGCAATTATTCGTTTTATACGATGGAAAAGCTGTTGTATTTATATCGTATTTGATGCTTATGGCGTTCACTTCTTAGGCCCTAGCTATGCGGTCTGGAGGAGCAACGCCCTAGAGTGAATCCTAGGTAGCTCGGAATGTAGAAATGTCCATAACTTTCACACTGGTTGCAATTATTCGTTTTATACGATGGTAAAGCTGTTGCATTTTTATTGCATTTTATGCTTCGGGCGCTGACTTCTAAGGCCCTAACTATTCAATTTGTCAGAGCAACGCCCTGGGGTGAAGCCTAGGTTGCCCGGAAAGTAGAAATGACCATAACTTTCATACTGGTTGCAATTATTCGTTTTATACGGTGGAAAAACTGTTGTATTTATATTGTATTTTATGCTTCTGGCGTTGACTTCTAAGGCACTAACTACTCGATCTGGTGGAGCAATGCCTCGGAGTTAACAACAGGATGCCCGAAACGCCGAAATGGTCATTACTTTCACACTGGTTGCAATTATCCATGCTATACAATGGAAAAACTGTTGTATTTATACGGTATTTTATGCTTCTGGCGTTGACATCTTAGGCCCTAACTATTCGATCTGGTGGAACAACGCCCTAGGGTGAAGCCTAGGTTGCCAGGAACATAGATATGACCATAACTTTCACACTGGTAGCAATTATTCGTTTTATACAATGGAAAAACTGTTCTATTTATTTTGTATTTTATGCTCCGAGCGTTGACTTCTAAGGCCCTAACTATTCGATCTGGTGGAGCAACGCCCTAGAGTGAAGCCTAGGTTGTTCGGAACGTAGAAATGACCAGTACTTTCACACTGTTTGCAATTATTCATTTTATACGGTGGAAAAACTGTTGTATTTATTTTGTATTTTATGCTTCTGGCGTTCACTTCTTTGGCCCTCACTATTCGATCTTGTGGAACAACGCCGTAGGGTGAAGCCTAGGTTACCCGTAACGTAGAAATGACCATTACCTTCACGCTTGTTGCAATTATTCCTGTTATACGAAGATAAAACTGTTGTATTTTTATGGTATTTTAAGCTTCAGGCGTTGACTTCTAAGGCCGGGACTATTCTATGTGGTGGAGCTACACACCAGAGTGTAGCCTAGGTTGCCCGGAACGTAGAAATGACCATTACTTTCACACTGTTTGAAAATATACATTATATACGATGGAAAATCTGTTGAATTTATATCGTATTTTATGCTTCTGGCGTTGACTTCTTAGGCCCTAACTATTCCATCTGGTGTAACAACGGCCCAGAGTGAAGCGTAGGTTGCCCGGAACGTAGCAAAGACCACTACCTTCCAACTGTTTGCAATTACTCCTCTTATACGATGGAAAAACTCTTGTATCTCTATTGTATAATATACTTCGGGTGTTGACCTCTATGGCCGTACCTGTTCGACCTGGTGGAGCAACGCCCTACAGTGAAGCCCAGTTTGCCCGGAACGTAGAAATGACCATCCCTTTCAAACTGGTTGCAATTATTCCTGTTATACGATGGAAAAGCTGTTGTAATTATATCGTATTTTATACTTCTGGCGTTGACTTCTTAGGCCCTAGCTATTCGATCTGATGGAGCAACGCCCTAGAGTGAAGCCTAGGTTGCCCGGAACATAGAAATGACCATTACTATCACACTGGTTGCAATTATTCGTTTTATACGATGGAAAAGCTGTTGTATTTATATCGTATTTGATGCTTCTGGCGTTGACTTCTTAGGCCCTAGCTATTCGATATGGAGGAGCAACGCCCTAGAGTGAAGCCTAGGTTGTCGGGAACGTAGAAATGACCATAACTTTCAGACTGGTTGCAATTATTCGTTTTATACGATGGAAAAGCTGTTGCATTTATATCGTATTTTATGCTTCTGGCGTTGACTTCTTAGGCCCTAACTATTCCATCTGGCGGAACAACGCACTAGGGTGAAGCCTAGGCTGCCCGGAACGTAGAAATGACCATAACTTTCACACCGGTAGCAATTATTCCTTTTTATAGAATGGAAAAACTGTTCTATTTATTTTGTTTTTTATGCTTCGTGCGTTGACTTCTAAAGCCCTAACTATTCGATCTGGTGGAGCAACGCCCTAGAGTGAAACCTAGGTTGCCCGGAACGTAGAAATCAGCATCACTTTCAAACTGGTTGCAATTATTCGTTTTATACGATGGAAAAGCTGTTGTATTTATATCGTATTTTATGCTTCTGGCGTTGACTTCGTAGGCCCTAACTATTCCATCTGGCGGAACAACGCACTATGGTGAAGACTAGGTTGCCCGGAACGTAGAAATGACAATAACTTTCACGCCGGTAGCAATTATTCGTTTTATACGATGGAAAGACTGGTGTATTTATTTAGTATTTGGTGCTTCTGACGTTGACTTCTTAGGCCCTAACTATTCGATCTGGTGGAGCAACGCCCTAGAGTGAGACCTAGGTTGCCCGGAACGTAGAAATGACCATCACTTTCAAACTGGTTGCAATTATTCCTGTTATACGTTGGAAAAACTGTTGTATTTTTATTGCATTTTATGCTTCGGGCGTTGACTTCTAAGGCCCTAACTATTCGATCTGGTGGAGCAACGCCCTAGAGTGAAGCCTAGGTTACCCGGAACGTACAAATGACCAGTACTTACACAATGTTCGCAATTATTCATTTTATACGATGGAAAAGCTGTTGTATTTATATCGTATTTTATGTTTGTGGCGTTGACTTCTTAGGCCCTACCTATGCGATCTGGTGGAGCAACGCCCTAGAGTTAAGCCTAGGTTGACCGGAACGTAGAAATGACCATTACTTTCACACTGGTTGCAATTATTCGTTTTATACGATGGAAAGACTGGTGTATTTATTTAGTATTTGGTGCTTCTGACGTTGACTTCTTAGGCCCTGACTATTCGATCTGGTGGAGCAACGCCCTAGAGTGAGACCCAGGTTACCCGGAACGTAGAAGTGACCTGTACTTTCACACTGGTTGCAGTTATTCCTGTTATACGACGGAAAAACTGTTGCATCTTTATCGTGTTTTATGCTTCTGGCGTTGACTTCTAAGGCCCAAACTATTCGATCTGGTGGAGCAACGCCCTAGAGTGAAGCCTAGGTAGCTCGGAATGTAGAAATGTCCATAACTTTCACACTGGTTGCAATTATTCGTTTTATACGATGGAAAAGCTGTTGCATCTTTATTCTATTTTATGCTTCTGGTGTTGACTTCTAAGGCCCTAACTATGCGATCTGGAGGTGCAATGCCCTAGAGTGAAGCCTAGGTTGCTCGGAACGTAGAAATGGCCATTTCTTTCACAGTGGTTGCAATTACTCCTGTTATACGAAGGAAAAACAGTTGCATTTTTATTGTATTTTATGCTTCAGGCGTTGACTTCTAAGGCCGGGACTATTCTATGTGGTGGAGCTACACACCAGAGTGTAGCCTAGGTTGCCCGGAACGTAGAAATGACCATTACTATCACACTGGTTGCAATTATTCGTTTTATACGATGGAAAAGCTGTTGCATCTTTATTCTATTTTATGCTTCTGGTGTTGACTTCTAAGGCCCTAACTATGCGATCTGGAGGTGCAATGACCTAGAGTGAAGCCTAGGTTGTCCGGAACGTAGAAATGACCATTACTTTCACACTGTTTGCAAATATACATTATATACGATGGAAAGGCTGTTGTATTTATATTGCATTTTATGCTTCTGGCGTTGACATCTTAGGCCCTAACTATTCGATCTGGAGGAGCAACACCCTAGAGTGAAGCCTAGGTTGACCGGAACGTAGAACACACCATTACCTTCACACTGGTTGCAATTATTCCTGTTATACGAAGGAAAAACAGTTGCATTTTTATGGTATTTTATGCTTCAGGCGTTGACTTCTAAGGCCGGGACTATTCTATGTGGTGGAGCTACACACCAGAGTGTAGCCTAGGTTGCCCGGAACGTAGAAATGACCATTACTTTCACACTGTTTGCAAATATACATTATATACGATGGAAAAGCTGTTGTATTTATATCGTATTTTATGTTTCTGGCGTTGACTTCTTAGGCCCTAGCTATGCGATCTGGTGGAGCAACGCCCTAGAGTTAAGCCTAGGTTGACCGGAACGTAGAAATGACCATTACTTTCACACTGGTTGCAATTATTCGTTTTATACGGTGGAAAGACTGGTGTATTTATTTAGTATTTGGTGCTTCTGGCGTTGACTTCTTAGGCCCTAACTATTCGATCTGGTGGAGCAACGCCCTAGAGTGAGACCCAGGTTACCCGGAACGTAGAAGTGACCTGTACTTTCACACTGGTTGCAATTATTCGTTTTATACGATGGAAAAGCTGTTGCATCTTTATTCTATTTTATGCTTCTGGTGTTGACTTCTAAGGCCCTAACTATGCGATCTGGAGGTGCAATGACCTAGAGTGAAGCCTAGGTTGTCCGGAACGTAGAAATGACCATTACTTTCACACTGTTTGCAAATATACATTATATACGATGGAAAGGCTGTTGTATTTATATTGCATTTTATGCTTCTGGCGTTGACATCTTAGGCCCTAACTATTCGATCTGGAGGAGCAACACCCTAGAGTGAAGCCTAGGTTGACCGGAACGTAGAACACACCATTACCTTCACACTGGTTGCAATTACTCCTGTTATACGATGGAAAAACTGTTGCATCTTTATTGTATTTTATGCTTCTGGCGCTGACTTCTAAGGCCCTATCCATTCGATCTGGTGGAGCAACGCCCTAGAGTGAAGCCTAGATTGTCCGGAACGTAGAAATGACCATAACTTTCAGACTGGTTGCAATTATTCGTTTTATACGATGGAAAAGCTGTTGTATTTATATCGTATTTTATGCTTCTGGCGTTGACTTCTTAGGCCCTAACTATTCCATCTGGCGGAACAACGCACTAGGGTGAAGCCTAGGTTGCCCGGAACGTAGAAATGACCATAACTTTCACACCGGTAGCAAGTATTCCTTTTTATAGAATGGAAAAACTGTTCTATTTATTTTGTATTTTATGCTTCGTGCGTTGACTTCTAAAGCCCTAACTATTCGATCTGGTGGAGCAACGCCCTAGAGTGAAACCTAGGTTGCCCGGAACGTAGAAATGACCATCACTTTCAAACTGGTTGCAATTATTCGTTTTATACGATGGAAAAGCTGTTGTATTTATATCGTATTTTATGCTTCTGGCGTTGACTTCTTAGGCCCTAACTATTCCATCTGGCGGAACAACGCACTATGGTGAAGACTAGGTTGCCCGGAACGTAGAAATGAACAATACTTACACAATGTTCGCAATTATTCATTTTATACGATGGAAAAGCTGTTGTATTTATATCGTATTTTATGTTTGTGGCGTTGACTTCTTAGGCCCTACCTATGCGATCTGGTGGAGCAACGCCCTAGAGTTAAGCCTAGGTTGACCGGAACGTAGAAATGACCATTACTTTCACACTGGTTGCAATTATTCGTTTTATACGATGGAAAGACTGGTGTATTTATTTAGTATTTGGTGCTTCTGACGTTGACTTCTTAGGCCCTAACTATTCGATCTGGTGGAGCAACGCCCTAGAGTGAGACCCAGGTTAACCGGAACGTAGAAGTGACCTGTACTTTCACACTGGTTGCAGTTATTCCTGTTATACGACGGAAAAACTGTTGCATCTTTATCGTGTTTTATGCTTCTGGCGTTGACTTCTAAGGCTCAAACTATTCGATCTGGTGGAGCAACGCCCTAGAGTGAAGCCTAGGTAGCTCGGAATGTAGAAATGTCCATAACTTTCACACTGGTTGCAATTATTCGTTTTATACGATGGAAAAGCTGTTGCATCTTTATTCTATTTTATGCTTCTGGTGTTGACTTCTAAGGCCCTAACTATGCGATCTGGAGGTGCAATGCCCTAGAGTGAAGCCTAGGTTGCTCGGAACGTAGAAATGGCCATTTCTTTCACAGTGGTTGCAATTACTCCTGTTATACGAAGGAAAAACAGTTGCATTTTTATTGTATTTTATGCTTCAGGCGTTGACTTCTAAGGCCGGGACTATTCTATGTGGTGGAGCTACACACCAGAGTGTAGCCTAGGTTGCCCGGAACGTAGAAATGACCATTACTTTCACACTGTTTGCAAATATACATTATATACGATGGAAAATCTGTTGTATTTATATCGTATTTTATGCTTCTGGAGTTGACTTCTTAGGCCCTAACTATTCCATCTGGCGTAACGAGGGCCCAGAGTGAAGCCTAGGTTGCCCGGAACGTAGCAAAGACCTCTACCTTCCAACTGTTTGCAATTACTCCTCTTATACGATGGAAAAACTCTTGTATCTCTATTGTATAATATACTTCGGGTGCTGACCTCTATGGCCCTACCTGTTCGACCTGGTGGAGCAACGCCCTACAGTGAAGCCCAGATTGCCCGGAACGTAGAAATGACCATCACTTTCAAACTGGTTGCAATTATTCCTGTTATACGATGGAAAAGCTGTTGTAATTATATCGTATTTTATACTTCTGGCGTTGACTTCTTAGGCCCTAGCTATTCGATCTGGTGGAGCAACGCCCTAGAGTTAAGCCTAGGTTGACCGGAACGTAGAAATGACCATTACTTTCACACTGGTTGCAATTATTCGTTTTATACGGTGGAAAGACTGGTGTATTTATTTAGTATTTGGTGCTTCTGGCGTTGACTTCTTAGGCCCTAACTATTCCATCTGGCGGAACAACGCACTATGGTGAAGACTAGGTTGCCCGGAACGTAGAAATGACAATAACTTTCACGCCGGTAGCAATTATTCGTTTTATACGATGGAAAGACTGGTGTATTTATTTAGTATTTGGTGCTTCTGACGTTGACTTCTTAGGCCCTAACTATTCGATCTGGTGGAGCAACGCCCTAGAGTGAGACCTAGGTTGCCCGGAACGTAGAAATGACCATCACTTTCAAACTGGTTGCAATTATTCCTGTTATACGTTGGAAAAACTGTTGTATTTTTATTGCATTTTATGCTTCGGGCGTTGACTTCTAAGGCCCTAACTATTCGATCTGGTGGAGCAACGCCCTAGAGTGAAGCCTAGGTTACCCGGAACGTACAAATGACCAGTACTTACACAATGTTCGCAATTATTCATTTTATACGATGGAAAAGCTGTTGTATTTATATCGTATTTTATGTTTGTGGCGTTGACTTCTTAGGCCCTACCTATGCGATCTGGTGGAGCAACGCCCTAGAGTTAAGCCTAGGTTGACCGGAACGTAGAAATGACCATTACTTTCACACTGGTTGCAATTATTCGTTTTATACGATGGAAAGACTGGTGTATTTATTTAGTATTTGGTGCTTCTGACGTTGACTTCTTAGGCCCTGACTATTCGATCTTGTGGAGCAACGCCCTAGAGTGAGACCCAGGTTACCCGGAACGTAGAAGTGACCTGTACTTTCACACTGGTTGCAGTTATTCCTGTTATACGACGGAAAAACTGTTGCATCTTTATCGTGTTTTATGCTTCTGGCGTTGACTTCTAAGGCCCAAACTATTCGATCTGGTGGAGCAACGCCCTAGAGTGAAGCCTAGGTAGCTCGGAATGTAGAAATGTCCATAACTTTCACACTGGTTGCAATTATTCGTTTTATACGATGGAAAAGCTGTTGCATCTTTATTCTATTTTATGCTTCTGGTGTTGACTTCTAAGGCCCTAACTATGCGATCTGGAGGTGCAATGCCCTAGAGTGACGCCTAGGTTGCTCGGAACGTAGAAATGGCCATTTCTTTCACAGTGGTTGCAATTACTCCTGTTATACGAAGGAAAAACAGTTGCATTTTTATTGTATTTTATGCTTCAGGCGTTGACTTCTAAGGCCGGGACTATTCTATGTGGTGGAGCTACACACCAGAGTGTAGCCTAGGTTGCCCGGAACGTAGAAATGACCATTACTATCACACTGGTTGCAATTATTCGTTTTATACGATGGAAAAGCTGTTGCATCTTTATTCTATTTTATGCTTCTGGTGTTGACTTCTAAGGCCCTAACTATGCGATCTGGAGGTGCAATGACCTAGAGTGAAGCCTAGGTTGTCCGGAACGTAGAAATGACCATTACTTTCACACTGTTTGCAAATATACATTATATACGATGGAAAGGCTGTTGTATTTATATTGCATTTTATGCTTCTGGCGTTGACATCTTAGGCCCTAACTATTCGATCTGGAGGAGCAACACCCTACAGTGAAGCCTAGGTTGACCGGAACGTAGAACACACCATTACCTTCACACTGGTTGCAATTATTCCTGTTATACGAAGGAAAAACAGTTGCATTTTTATTGTATTTTATGCTTCAGGCGTTGACTTCTAAGGCCGGGACTATTCTATGTGGTGGAGCTACACACCAGAGTGTAGCCTAGGTTGCCCGGAACGTAGAAATGACCATTACTATCACACTGGTTGCAATTATTCGTTTTATACGATGGAAAAGCTGTTGCATCTTTATTCTATTTTATGCTTCTGGTGTTGACTTCTAAGGCCCTAACTATGCGATCTGGAGGTGCAATGCCCTAGAGTGAAGCCTAGGTTGTCCGGAACGTAGAAATGACCATTACTTTCACACTGTTTGCAAATATACATTATATACGATGGAAAGGCTGTTGTATTTATATTGCATTTTATGCTTCTGGCGTTGACATGTTAGGCCCTAACTATTCGATCTGGAGGAGCAACACCCTAGAGTGAAGCCTAGGTTGACCGGAACGTAGAACACACCATTACCTTCACACTGGTTGCAATTATTCCTGTTATACGATGGAAAAACTGTTGCATCTTTATTGTATTTTATGCTTCTGGCGCTGACTTCTAAGGCCCTATCCATTCGATCTGGTGGATCAACGCCCTAGAGTGAAGCCTAGATTGTCCGGAACGTAGAAATGACCATAACTTTCAGACCGGTTGCAATTATTCGTTTTATACGATGGAAAAGCTGTTGTATTTATATCGTATTTTATGCTTCTGGCGTTGACTTCTTAGGCCCTAACTATTCCATCTGGCGGAACAACGCACTAGGGTGAAGCCTAGGTTGCCCGGAACGTAGAAATGACCATAACTTTCACACCGGTAGCAATTATTCCTTTTTATAGAATGGAAAAACTGTTCTATTTATTTTGTATTTTATGCTTCGTGCGTTGACTTCTAAAGCCCTAACTATTCGATCTGGTGGAGCAACGCCCTAGAGTGAAGCCTAGGTTGCCCGGAACGTAGAAATGACCATCACTTTCAAACTGGTTGCAATTATTCGTTTTATACGATGGAAAAGCTGTTGTATTTATATCGTATTTTATGCTTCTGGCGTTGACTTCTTAGGCCCTAACTATTCCATCTGGCGGAACAACGCACTATGGTGAAGACTAGGTTGCCCGGAACGTAGAAATGACCAATACTTACACAATGTTCGCAATTATTCATTTTATACGATGGAAAAGCTGTTGTATTTATATCGTATTTTATGTTTGTGGCGTTGACTTCTTAGGCCCTACCTATGCGATCTGGTGGAGCAACGCCCTAGAGTTAAGCCTAGGTTGACCGGAACGTAGAAATGACCATTACTTTCACACTGGTTGCAATTATTCGTTTTATACGATGGAAAGACTGGTGTATTTATTTAGTATTTGGTGCTTCTGACGTTGACTTCTTAGGCCCTAACTATTCGATCTGGTGGAGCAACGCCCTAGAGTGAGACCCAGGTTACCCGGAACGTAGAAGTGACCTGTACTTTCACACTGGTTGCAGTTATTCCTGTTATACGACGGAAAAACTGTTGCATCTTTATCGTGTTTTATGCTTCTGGCGTTGACTTCTAAGGCTCAAACTATTCGATCTGGTGGAGCAACGCCCTAGAGTGAAGCCTAGGTAGCTCGGAATGTAGAAATGTCCATAACTTTCACACTGGTTGCAATTATTCGTTTTATACGATGGAAAAGCTGTTGCATCTTTATTCTATTTTATGCTTCTGGTGTTGACTTCTAAGGCCCTAACTATGCGATCTGGAGGTGCAATGCCCTAGAGTGAAGCCTAGGTTGCTCGGAACGTAGAAATGGCCATTTCTTTCACAGTGGTTGCAATTACTCCTGTTATACGAAGGAAAAACAGTTGCATTTTTATTGTATTTTATGCTTCAGGCGTTGACTTCTAAGGCCGGGACTATTCTATGTGGTGGAGCTACACACCAGAGTGTAGCCTAGGTTGCCCGGAACGTAGAAATGACCATTACTATCACACTGGTTGCAATTATTCGTTTTATACGATGGAAAAGCTGTTCCATCTTTAATCTATTTTATGCTTCTGGTGTTGACTTCTAAGGCCCTAACTATGCGATCTGGAGGTGCAATGCCCTAGAGTGAAGCCTAGGTTGTCCGGAACGTACAAATGACCATTACTTTCACACTGTTTGCAAATATACATTATATACGATGGAAAGGCTGTTGTATTTATATTGCATTTTATGCTTCTGGCGTTGACATCTTAGGCCCTAACTATTCGATCTGGAGGAGCAACACCCTAGAGTGAAGCCTAGGTTGACCGGAACGTAGAACACACCATTACCTTCACACTGGTTGCAATTATTCCTGTTATACGATGGAAAAACTGTTGCATCTTTATTGTATTTTATGCTTCTGGCGCTGACTTCTAAGGCCCTATCCATTCGATCTGGTGGAGCAACGCCCTAGAGTGAAGCCTAGATTGTCCGGAACGTAGAAATGACCATAACTTTCAGACTGGTTGCAATTATTCGTTTTATACGATGGAAAAGCTGTTGTATTTATATCGTATTTTATGCTTCTGGCGTTGACTTCTTAGGCGCTAACTATTCCATCTGGCGGAACAACGCACTAGGGTGAAGCCTAGGTTGCCCGGAACGTAGAAATGACCATAACTTTCACACCGGTAGCAATTATTCCTTTTTATAGAATGGAAAAACTGTTCTATTTATTTTGTATTTTATGCTTCGTGCGTTGACTTCTAAAGCCCTAACTATTCGATCTGGTGGAGCAACGCCCTAGAGTGAAACCTAGGTTGCCCGGAACGTAGAAATGACCATCACTTTCAAACTGGTTGCAATTATTCGTTTTATACGATGGAAAAGCTGTTGTATTTATATCGTATTTTATGCTTCTGGCGTTGACTTCTTAGGCCCTAACTATTCCATCTGGCGGAACAACGCACTATGGTGAAGACTAGGTTGCCCGGAACGTAGAAATGACCAATACTTACACAATGTTCGCAATTATTCATTTTATACGATGGAAAAGCTGTTGTATTTATATCGTATTTTATGTTTGTGGCGTTGACTTCTTAGGCCCTACCTATGCGATCTGGTGGAGCAACGCCCTAGAGTTAAGCCTAGGTTGACCGGAACGTAGAAATGACCATTACTTTCACACTGGTTGCAATTATTCGTTTTATACGATGGAAAGACTGGTGTATTTATTTAGTATTTGGTGCTTCTGACGTTGACTTCTTAGGCCCTAACTATTCGATCTGGTGGAGCAACGCCCTAGAGTGAGACCCAGGTTACCCGGAACGTAGAAGTGACCTGTACTTTCACACTGGTTGCAGTTATTCCTGTTATACGACGGAAAAACTGTTGCATCTTTATCGTGTTTTATGCTTCTGGCGTTGACTTCTAAGGCTCAAACTATTCGATCTGGTGGAGCAACGCCCTAGAGTGAAGCCTAGGTAGCTCGGAATGTAGAAATGTCCATAACTTTCACACTGGTTGCAATTATTCGTTTTATACGATGGAAAAGCTGTTGCATCTTTATTCTATTTTATGCTTCTGGTGTTGACTTCTAAGGCCCTAACTATGCGATCTGGAGGTGCAATGCCCTAGAGTGAAGCCTAGGTTGCTCGGAACGTAGAAATGGCCATTTCTTTCACAGTGGTTGCAATTTCTCCTGTTATACGAAGGAAAAACAGTTGCATTTTTATTGTATTTTATGCTTCAGGCGCTGACTTCTAAGGCCGGGACTATTCTATGTGGTGGAGCTACACACCAGAGTGTAGCCTAGGTTGCCCGGAACGTAGAAATGACCATTACTTTCACACTGTTTGCAAATATACATTATATACGATGGAAAATCTGTTGTATTTATATCGTATTTTATGCTTCTGGCGTTGACTTCTTAGGCCCTAACTATTCCATCTGGCGTAACAAGGGCCCAGAGTGAAGCCTAGGTTGCCCGGAACGTAGCAAAGACCTCTACCTTCCAACTGTTTGCAATTACTCCTCTTATACGATGGAAAAACTCTTGTATCTCTATTGTATAATATACTTCGGGTGCTGACCTCTATGGTCCTACCTGTTCGACCTGGTGGAGCAACGCCCTACAGTGAAGCCCAGATTGCCCGGAACGTAGAAATGACCATCACTTTCAAACTGGTTGCAATTATTCCTGTTATACGATGGAAAAGCTGTTGTAATTATATCGTATTTTATACTTCTGGCGTTGACTTCTTAGGCCCTAGCTATTCGATCTGATGGAGCAACGACCTAGAGTGAAGCCTAGGTTGCCCGGAACGTAGAAATGACCATTACTTTCACACTGGTTGCAATTATTCGTTTTATACGATGGAAAAGCTGTTGTATTTATATCGTATTTGATGCTTCTGGCGTTGACTTCTTAGGCCCTAGCTATTCGATATGGAGGAGCAGCGCCCTAGAGTGAAGCCTAGGTTGCCCGGAACGTAGAAATGACCATTACTTCCACACTGGTTGCAATTATTCCTGTTATACGATGGAAAAACTGTGGTATTTTTATTGTATTTTATGCTTTTGGCGTTGAATACTAATTTCCTAGTTATTCGATCTGGTGGAGCAACGCCCTAGAGTGAAGCCTAGGTAGCTCGGAATGTAGAAATGTCCATAACTTTCACACTGGTTGCAATTATTCGTTTTATACGATGGTAAAGCTGTTGCATTATTATTGCATTTTATGCTTCGGGCGCTGACTTCTAAGGCCCTAACTATTCCATCTGGTGGAACAAGGCACTAGGGTGAAGACTAGGTTGCCCGGAACGTGGAAATGACCATAACTTTCACACTGGTAGCAATTATTCGTTTTATAGAATGGAAAAACTGTTCTATTTATTTTGTATTTTATGCTTCGGGCGTTGACTTCTAAGGCCCTAACTATTCGTTCTGGTAGAGCAACGCCCTAGAGTGAAACCTAGGTTGCCCGGAACGTAGAAATGACCATCACTTTCAAACTGGTTGCAATTATTCCGGTTATACGTTGGAAAAAGTGTTGTATTTTTATTGCATTTTGTGCTTCGGGCGTTGACTTCTAATGGTCTAACTATTCAATCTGATGGAGCAACGCACTAGGATGAAGCCTAGGTTGCCCGGAACGTAGAGATGACCATTACTTTCACAATGTTTGCAATTATTCATTTTATACGATGAAACAACTGTTGTACTTATATTGTATTTCATCCTTCTGGCGTTGATTTCTAAGTCCCTAGCTATTCGATCGGGTGGAGCAACGCCCTAGAGGGAAGCCTAGGTTACCCGGAACGTAGAAATGACCATAACCTTCACACTGGATGCAATTATTCGTTTTATACGATGGAAAAGCTGTTGTATTTATATCGTATTTTATGCTTCTGGCGTTGACTTCTTAGGCCCTAACTATTCCATCTGGTGGAACAGCGCACTAGTGTGAAGCCTAGGTTGCCCGGAACGTAGAAATGACCATAACTTTCACACTGGTAGCAATTATTCGCTTTATAGAATGGAAAAACTGTTCTATTTATTTTGTATTTTATGCTTCGGGCGAAGACTTCTAAGGCCCTAACTATTCGGTCTGGTGGAGCAACGCCCTAGAGTGAACCCTAGGTTACCCGGAACGTACAAATGACCAGTACTTACACAATGTTTCCAATTATTCATTTGATACGATGGAAAAACTGTTGTACTTATATTGTATTTTATTCTTATGGCGTTGAATTCTAAGTCCCCAGCTATGCGATCTGGTGGAGCAACGCCCTAGAGTGAAACCTAGGTTGCCCGGAACGTAGAAATGACCATAACGTTCATACTGGTTGCAATTATTCGTTTTATACGATGGAAAAACTGTTGTTTTTATATTGCATTTTATGCCTCTGGCGTTGACTTCTAAGGCCCTAACTATTCAATCTGTTGGAGCAACGCCCTAGTGCCAAGCCTAGGTTGCCCGTAAAGTAGAAATGACCATAGCTTTCATTCTGGTTGCAATTATTCATTTTATATGATGGAAAAACTGTTGTATTTATATTGTATTTTATGCTTCTGGCGTTCACTTCTTAGGCCCTAACTATTCGATCTGGTGGAACAACGCCTTGGGGTGAAGCCTAGGTTGCCCGGAACGTAGAAATGACCATAACTTTCACACTGGTTGCTATTATTCGTTCTATACGATGGAAAAACTGTTATATTTATATTGTATCTTATGCTTCCGGCGTTGACTTCTCAGGCCCTAACAATTCGATCTGGTGGAACAACGCCCTAGAGTGAAGCCTAGGTTGCCTGGAACGTACAAATGACCATCACTTTCACAAGGGTTGCAATTATTCCTGTTATAGGATGGCAAGACTGTTGAATTTTTATTGTATTTTATGCTTCAGGCGTTGACTTCTGAAGCCGTAGCTATTCGATGTGGTGGAAGAACGCCATAGAGTGAAGCCTAGGTTGCCCGGAACGTAGAAATGACCATAACTTTCACACCGGTAGCAATTACTCGTTTTATGCGATAGAAAAACTGTTGTATTAATATTGCATTTTATGCTTCTGGCTTCGACTTCTAAGGTCGTAGCTATTCGATCTGGTGGAGCAACGCCCTAGGGTGAAGCCTAGGTTGCCCGGAAAGTAGAAATGACGTTAACTTTCACACTGGTTGCTATTATTCGTTCTATACGATGGAAAAACTGTTATATTTATATTGTATCTTATGCTTCTGGCGTTTACTTATTAGGCCCTAACAATTCGATCTGGTGGAACAACGACCTAGAGTGAGGCCTAGGTTGCCCGGAACGTAGAACTGACCATACCTTTTACACTGGTAGCAATTATTCGTTTTATACAATGGAAAAACTGTTCTATTTATTTTGTGTTTTATGCTTCGGGCGTTGACTTCTAAAGCCCTAGCTGTTTGATCTGGTGGAGCAACGCCCTAGAGTGAAGCCTAGGTTGCCCGGAACGTAGAAATGACCATAACTTTCGCACTGGTTGCAATTAGTCATGCTATACGAAGGAAAATCTGTTGCATATTTATTGTGTTTTATGCTTCTGGCGTTGTCTTCTAAGGCCCTAACTATTTAACCTGTTGGAGCACCGCCCTAGAGTGAAGCCAAGGTTGCCCGGAACGTAGAACATACCATTACCTTCACACTGGTTGCAATTATTCCTGTTATACGATGGAAAAACTGTTGCATCTTCATTGTATTTTATGCTTCTGGCGTTGACTTCTTAGGCCCTAACTATTCCATCAGGTGGAACAACGCCCTAGGGTGAAGCCTAGGTTGCCCGGAACGTAGAAATGACCAACTCTTTCACACTGGTAGCAATTATTCGTTTTATACATGGAAAAGCTGTTATATATATATTGCATTTTATGCTTCTGGCATTGAATTCTAAGTCCCTAGTTATTCGATCTGGTGGAGCAACGCCCTAGAGTGAAACCTGGATTACCCGGAACGTAGAAATGACCTGTACTTTCACACTGTTTGCAATTATTCCTGTTAAACGATGGAACAACTGTTGCATCTTTATTGTATTTTATGCTTCTGGCGTTGACTTCTTAGGCCCTAACGATTCGATCCGGTGGAACATCGTCCTAGAGTGAAGCCTTGGTTGCCGGAACGTAGAAATGACCATAACTTTCACACTGGTTACCATTATTCGTTTTATACGATGGAAAAGCTGTTGTATTTATATCGTATTTTATGTTTCTGGCGTTGACTTCTTAGGCCCTAACTATTCCATGTGATGGAACAACGCCCTCGAGTGAAGCCTAGGTTGCCCGGAACGTAGAAATGACCATAACTTTCACACTGGCAGCAATTATTCGTTCTATACATGGAAAAACTGTTCTATTTATTTTGTATTTTATGCTTCTGGCGTTGACTTCTAAGGCCCTACCTATTCGATCTGGCGGAGCAACCCCCTACAGTGAAGCCTAGGTTGCTCGGAACGTAGAAATGACCATTATCTTCACACTGTTTGCAATAAATCATTTTATACGATGGCAAAGCTGTTGTATTTATATGGTATTTTATGCATCTGGCGTTGACTTCTAAGGCCCTATCTCTTCGATTTGGTGGAGCAACGCCTCAGGGTTAAGACTAGGATGCCCGAAACGTCGAAATGGTCATTACTTTCGCACTGGTTGCAATTAGTCATGCTATACGATGGAAAATCAGTGGCATATTTATTGTGTTTTATGCTTCTGGCGTTGACTTCTAAGGCCCAAACTATTCGATATGGTGGAGCAATGCCCTAGAGTGAAGCCTAGGTTGCCCGGATCGTAGAAATGACCATTACTTTCACACTGGTTGCAATTATTCATTTTATACGATGGAAAAGCTGTTGTATTTATATTGTACTTTATGCTTCTGGCGTTGACTTCTAAGGCCGTAGCTATTAGATGTGGTGGAGCAACGTCCTAGAGTGACGGCTAGGTTGCCGGGAACGTAGAAATGACCATTACTTTCACAATGTTTGCAATCACTCATTTTATACGATGGAAAAACTGTTGTACTTATATTGTATTTTATCCATCTGGCGTTGAATTCTAAGTCCCTAGCTGTTAGATCTGGTGGGGCAACGCCCTAGAGTGAAACCTCGGTTACCTGGAACGTAGAAATGACCATTACTTTCACACTGTTTGCAATTATCCTTTTTATACGATGGAAAAGCTGTTGTTTTTATTTTGTATTTTATGCTTCGGGCGTTGACTTCTTAGTCCCTAACAATTTGATCTGGTGGAGCGCCGCCCTAGAGTGAAGCCTAGGTTCCCGGAACGTAGAAATGATCATAACTTTCACACAGGTTGCTATTATTCGTTTTATACGATGGAAAAGCTGTTGTATTTATATTGCATTTTATGCTTCTGGCGTTCACTTGTTAGGCCCTAACTATTCGATCTGGTGGAGCAATGCCTCAGAGTTAAGTCTAGGATGCCCGAAACGCCGAAATGATCATTACTTTCACGCTTGTTGCAATTATTCCTGTCATACCATGAAAAGACTGTTGTATTTTTATTGTATTTTGTGCCTCAGGCGTAGGCTTCTAAGGCCGTAGCTATTCGATATGGTGGAGCACCGCCCTAGAGTGAAGCCTAGGTTGCTCGGAACGTAGAAATGACCACTTCTTTCACACTGTTTGCAATTATTCATTTAATATGATGGAAAAGCTGTTGTATTTATATCGTATTTTATGCTTCGGGCGTTGACTTCTTAGGCCCTAACATTTCGATGTGGTGGAGCAACGCCCTAGAGTGTAGCCTAGGTTGTTCGGAATGTAGAAATGACCATAACTTTCACACTGGTTGCAATTATTCGTTTTATACGATGGAAAAACTGTTCTATTTATTTTATATTTTATGCTCCTGGCGTTGACTTCTAAGGCACTAACTATTCGATCTGGTGGAGCAACGCCCTTTGGTGTAGCATAGGTTGCCCGTAAAGTAGAAATGACCATAGCTTTCATACTGGTTACAATTATTCGTTTTATATGATGGAAAATCTGTTAAAGTTTTATTGTATTTTATGCTTCTGGCGTTGACTTCTAAGGCACTAACCAGTCGATCTGGTGGAGCAACGCCCTAGGGTGTAGCCTAGGTTGCCCGTAAAGTAGAAATGACCACAGCTTTCACACTGGTTGCTATTATTCGTTCTATACGATGGAAAAACTGTTATATTTATATTGTATCTTATGCTTCTGGCGTTGACTTGTTAGGCCCTAACAATTCGATCTGGTGGAACAACGACCTAGAGTGAGGCCTAGGTAGCCCGGAACGTAGAAATGACGTTAACTTTCACACTGGTTGCAATTATTCGTTCTATACGATGGAAAAACTGTTATATTTATATTGTATCTTATGCTTCTGGCGTTGACTTCTTAGGCCCTAACAATTCGATCTGGTGGAAAAACGACCTAGAGTGAGGCCTAGGTTGCCCGGAACGTAGAACTGACCATAACTTTTACACTGGTAGCATCTATTCGTTTTATACGATGGAAAAACTGTTGTATTTATATTGTATTTTATGCTTCTGGCGTTGACTTCTAAGGCTCTAACTATTCGATCTGATGGAGCAACGCCCTAGAGTGAAGCCTAGGTTTCACGGAAAGTAGAAATGACAATAACTTTCACACTGGTTGCAATTATTCGTTTTCTACGATGGCAAAGCTGTTGCATCTGTATTGTATTTTATGCTTCTGTCGTTGACGTCTAAGGCCGTAGCTATTTGATGTGGTGGAGCAACGCACTAGAGTGACGCCTAGGTTGCCCGGAACGTAGAAATGTCCATTACTTTCGCAATGTTTGCAATTATTCGTTTTATACGATGGAAAAGCTGTAGTACTTATATCGTATTTTATGCTTCTGGCGTTGACTTCTTATGCCCTAACTATTCCATCTGGTGGAACAACGCCCTAGGGTGGAGCCTAGGTTGCTCGGAACGTAGAAATGGAAATAACTTTCACACCGGTAGCAATTATTCGTTTTATACGGTGGAAAAACGGTTCTATTTATTTTGTATTTTATGCTTCGGCCGTTGACTTCTAAAACCATAACTATTCGATCTGTTGGAGCAACGCCCTAGAGTGAGGCCTAGGTTGCCCGGAACGTAGAACTGACCATAACTTTTACACTGGTAGCATTTATTCGTTTTATACGATGGAAAAACTGTTGTATTTATATTCTATTTTATGCCTCTGGCGTTGACTTCTAAGGCACTAACTTTTCGATCTGGTGGAGCAACGCCCTAGGGTGAAGCCTAAGTTGCCGGAAAGTAGAAATGACCATCACTTTCAAACTGGTTGCAACTAATCCTGTTATACGATGGAAAAACTGTTGTATTTATATTGTATTTTATGCTTCGGGCGTTGACTTCTTAGGCCCTAACTATTCGATCTGGTGGAACAACGGCCTAGGGTGAAGCCTAGGTTGCCCGGAACGCAGAAATGACCATAACTTCACACTGGTAGCAATTATTCGTTTTATACAATGGAAAAACAGTTCTATTTATTTTGTATTTAATGCTTCTGGCGTTGGCTTCTAAGGCCCTAACTGTTTGATCTGGTGGAGCAACGCCCTAGAGTGAAGCCTAGGTTGCCCGGAACTTAGAAATGACCATAACTTTCACACTGGCTGCTATTATTCGTTTTATACGATGGAAAAACTGTTATATTTATATTGTATTTAATGCTTCTGGCGTTGACTTCTTAGCCCCTAACTATTCGATCTAGTGGAACAACGCAATAGAGTGAAGCCTCGGTTGTCTGGAACGTAGAATTGGCCATCACTTTCAAACTGGTTGCAATTATTCCTGTCATATGATGGTAACACTGTTGTATTTCTTTTGCATTTTATGTTTCGGGCGTTGACTTCTACGTCCCTAACTATTCAACCTGTTGGAGGAACGCCCTAGGGTGAAGCCTAGGTTGCTCGGAAATTAGGAATGACCATAAGTTTCATACTGGTTGCAATTATTCGTTTTATACGATGGAAAAACTGTTGTATTTATATTGTATTTTATGCTTCTGGCGTTGACTTCTAAGGCACTAACTATTCGATCTGGTGGAGCAACGCAATAGAGTGAAGCCTAGGTTGCCCGGAACGTAGAATTGGCCATCACTTTCAAACTGGTTGCAATTATTCCTGTTATATGATGGTAACACTGTTGTATTTTTTTTGCATTTTATGGTTCGAGCGTTGACTTCTACGACCCTAACTATTCAATCTGTTGGAGCAACGCCCTAGGGTGAAGCCTAAGTTGCTCGGAAAGTAGAAATGACCATAAGTTTCATACTGGTTGCAATTATTCGTTTTATACGATGGAAAAGCTGTTGTATTTATATTGTATTTTAAGCTTCTGGCGTCGACATCTAAGGCACTAACTATTCGATCTGGTGGAGCAACGCAATAGAGTGAAGCCTAGGTTGCCCGGAACGTAGAAATGACCATAAGTTTCTTACTGGTTGCAATTATTCGTTTTATACGATGGAAAAACTGTTGTATTTATATTGTATTTTATGCTGCTGGCGTTCACTTCTTAGGCCCTAACTATTCGATCTGGTGTAACAACGCCCTGGGGTGAAGCCTAGGTTGCCGGAACGTAGAAATGACCATAACTTTCATACTGGTTGCAATTATTCGTTTTATATGATGGAAGAACTGTTGTATTTATATTGTATTTTATGCTTCGGGCGTTCACTTCTTAGGCCCTAACTATTCGATCTGGTGGAACAACGCCCTGGGGTGAAGCCTAAGTTGCCGGAACGTAGAAATGACCATAACTTTCACACTGGTTGCTATTATTCGTTTTATACGATGGAAAAACTGTTCTATTTATATTGTATTTTATGCTGCTGGCGTTCACTTCTTAGGCCCTAACAATTTGATCTGGTGGAACAACGCCCTGAGGTGAAGCCTAGGTTGCCGGAACGTAGAAATGACCATAACTTTCACGCTGGTTGCTATTATTCGTTTTATACGATGGAAAAACTGTTGTATTTATATTGTATTACATGCTTCTGGCGTTGACTTTTAATGCACTAACTATTCGAACTGGTGGAGCAACGCCCTAGAGTGAAGTCTAGGTTGCCCGGAACGTAGAAATGACCATAACGTTCACACTGGTTGCTATTATTCGGTCTATACGATGGAAAAACTGTTATATTTATATTGTATCTTATGCTTCTGGTGTTGACTTCTTAGGCCCTAACAATTTGATCTGGTGGAACAACGCCCTAGAGTTAAGCCTAGGTTGCCTGGAACGTACAAATGACCATCACTTTCACAAGGGTTGCAATTATTCCTGTTATAGGATGGAAATACTGTTGTATTTCTATTGTATTTTATGCTTCAGGCGTTGACTTCTGAGGCCTCAGCTATTCGACGTGGTGGAAGAACGCCGTAGAGTGAAGCCTAGGTTGCCCGGAACGTAGAAATGACCATAACTTTCATACTGGTTGCAATTATTCGTTTTATACGATGGAAAAACTGTTATATTTATATTGTATTTTATGCTTCTGGCGTTGACTTATAAGGCACTAACTATTCGATCTGGTGGAGCAACACCCTAGAGAGAAGCCTAGGTTGCCCGGAACGTAGAAATGACCATCACTTTCAAACTGGTTGCAATTATTCCTGTTATATGATGGAAAAACTGTTGTATTTATATTGTATTTTATGCTTCGGGCGTTGACTGCTAAGGCCCTAACTATTCAATCTGTTGGATCAACGCCCTAGAATGAAGCCTAGGTTGCTCGGAATGTAGAAATGACCATAACATTCAGGCTGGTTGAAATTATTCGTTTAATACGGTGGAAAAGCTGTTGCATCTTTATTGTATTTTATGATTTTGGCGTTGACTTCTAAGGCTCTAACTATTCGAACTGGTGGAGCAACGCCCTAGAGTAAAGCCTAGGTTGCCCGGAACGTAGAAATGACCATCACTTTCAAACTGGTTGCAATTATTCCTGTTATATGATGGAAAAACTGTTGTATTTTTATTGCATTTTATGCTTCTGGCGTTGACTTGTTAGATCCTAACAATTCGATCTGGTGGAACAACGGCCTAGAGTGAGGCCTAGGTATACCGGAACGTAGAAGTGACCATCACTTCCATACTGGTAGCAATTATTCGTTTTATACGATGGAAAAACTGTTTTATTTATATTGTATTTTATGCATCTAACGCTGACTTCTAAGGCTCTAACTATTCGATCTGGTAGAGCAACGCCCTAGAGTGAAGCCTAGGTTGCCCGGAACGTAGAAATGACCATCACTTTCAAACTGGTTGCAATTATTCCTGTTATATGATGGAAAAACTGTTGTATTTTTATTGCATTTTATGCTTCGGGCATTGACTTCTTAGGCCCTAACAATTCGATCTGGTGGAACAACGCCCTAGAGTGAAGCCTAGGTTGCCTGGAACGTGCAAATGACCATCACTTTCACACGGGTTGTAATTATTCCTGTTATAGGACGGAAAGACTGTTGTATTTTTATTGTATTTTATGCTTCTGGCGTTGTCTTCTGAGGCCGTTGCTATTCGATGTAGTGGAAGAACGCCATAGAGTGAAGCCTAGGTTGCCCGGAACGTAGAAATGTCCATAACTTTAATACTGGTTGCAATTATTCGTTTTATACGATGGAAAAACTGTTATATTTATATTGTACTTTATGCTTCTGGCGTTGACTTATAAGGCACTAACTATACGATCTGGTGGAGCAACACCCTAGAGAGAAGCCTAGGTTGCCCGGAACGTAGAAATGACCATCACTTTCAAACTGGTTGCAATTATTCCTGTTATATGATGGAAAAACTGTTGTATTTATATTGTATTTTATGCTTCGGGCGTTGACTGCTAAGGCCCTAACTATTCAATCTGTTGGATCAACGCCCTAGAGTGAAGCCTAGGTTGCTCGGAATGTAGAAATGACCATAACATTCAGGCTGGTTGAAATTATTCGTTTAATACGGTGGAAAAGCTGTTGCATCTTTATTGTATTTTATGATTCTGGCGTTGACTTCTAAGGCCCTAACTATTCGATCTGGTGGAGCAACGCCCTAGAGTGAAGCCTATGTTGCCCGGAACGTAGAACTGACCATCACTTTCAAACTGGTTGCAATTAATCCTTTTATACGATGGAAAAACTGTTGTATTTTTATTGCATTTTATGCTTCCGGCGTTGACTTCTAAGGCCCTAACTATTCAATGTGTTGGAGCAACGCCCAAGGGTGAAGCCTATGTTGCCCGGGAAGAAGAAATGACGTTAACTTTCATACTGGTTGCAATTATTCGTTTTATTCGATGGAAAAACTGTTGTATTTATATTGCATTTTATGCTTCTGGCGTTGACTTCTATTGCACTAACTATTCGATCTGGTGGAACAGCGCCCTAGGGTGAAGCCTAGGTTGCCCGGAACGTAGAAATGACCATTACTTTTACACTGGTTGCAATTATTCGTTTTATACAATGGAAAAACTGTTCTATTTATTTTGTATTTTATGCTTCGGGCGTTGACTTCTAAGGCCCTAACTGTTTGATCTGGTGGAGCAACGCCCTAGAGTGAAGCCTAGGTTGCCCGGAACGTAGAAATGACCATAACTTTCACACTGGTTGCTATTATTCGTTCTATACGTTGGAAAAACTGTTATATTTATATTGTATCTTATGCTTCTGGCGTTGACTTCTTAGACCCTAACAATTCGATCTGGTGGAACAACGCCCTAGAGTGAAGCCTAGCTTGCCTGGAACGTACAAATGACCATCACTTTCACAAGGGTTGCAATTATTCCTGTTATAGGATGGAAATACAGTTGTATTTATATTGTATTTTATGCTTCTGGCGTTGACTTATAAGGCACTAACTATACGATCTGGTGGAGCAACACCCTAGAGAGAATCCTAGGTTGCCCGGAACGTAGAAATGACCATAACTTTCAAACTGGTTGCAATTATTCCTGTTATATGATGGAAAAACTGTTGTATTTATATTGTATTTTATGCTTCGGGCGTTGACTGCTAAGGCCCTAACTATTCAATCTGTTGGAGCAACGCCCTAGGGTGTAGCCTAGTTTGACCGGAAAGTAGAAATGACCACAACTTTCATACTGGTTGTAATTACTCGTTTTATATGATGGAAATACTGTTGTATTTATATTGTATTTTATGCTTCTGGCGTTCACTTCTTAGGCCCTAACTATTCGATCTGATGGAACAGCGCCCTAGGGTGAAGCCTAGGTTGCCCGGAACGTAGAAATGACCATAACTTTTACACTGGTAGCAATTATTCGTTTTATACAATGGAAAAACTGTTCTATTTATTTTGTATTTTATGCTTCTGGCGTTGACTTCTAAGGCACTAACTATTCGATCTGGTGGAGCAACGCAACAGAGTGAAGCCTAGGTTGCCCGGAACGTGGAATTGGCCATCACTTTCAAACTGGATGCAATTAGTCCTGTTATACGATGGAAAAACTGTTGTATTTATATCGTATTTTATGCTTCAAGCGTAGACTTCGGAGGTCCTGGCTACTCGAGCTGGTGGAGCAACGCCCTAGAGTGAAACCTAGGTTGCCCGGAACGTAGAAATAACCATTACTTTCACACTGGTTGCAATTATTCCTGTTATACAATGGAAAAACTGTTGTATTTTTATTGTATTTTGTGCTTCTGGCGTTTAATTCTAAGTCCCTAGCTATTCGATATGGTGGAGCAATGCCCTAGAGTGAAGCCTAGGTTGCCCGGATCGTAGAAATGACCATTACTTTCACACTGGTTGCAATTATTCGTTTTATACGATGGAACAGCTGTTGTATTTATATCGTATTTTATGCTTCTTGCGTTGACATCTAAGGACCTAACTATTCGATCTGGTGGAGCAACGCCCTAGAGTGGAACCTGGGTTGCCCGGAACGTAGAAATGACCACTACTATCACACTGGTTGCAAATTATTCCCGCTAAACGATGGAAAAACTGTTGTATTTTTATTGGATTTTATGCTTCTGGCGTTCACTTCTTAGGCCCTAACTATTCGATCTGGTGGAACAACGGCCTAGGCCGAAGCCTAGGTTGCCCGGAACGTAGAAATGACCATAACTTTCATACTGGTTGCAATTATCGTTTTATATGATGGAAGAACTGTTGCATTTACATTGTATTTTATGCTGCTGGCGTTTACTTCTTAGGCCCTAACTATTCGATCTGGTGGAACAACGCCCTGGGGTGAAGCCTAGGTTGCCGGAACGTAGAAATGACAATAACTTTCACACTGGTTGCAATTATTCGTTTTATACGATGGAAAAGCTGTTGCATCTGTATTGTATTTTATGCTTCTGTCGTTGACGTCTAAGGCCGTAGCTATTAGATGTGGTGGAGCAACGCACTAGAGTGACGCCTAGGTTGCCCGGAACGTAGAAATGTCCATTACTTTCGCAATGTTTGCAATTATTCGTTTTATACGATGGAAAAGCTGTAGTACTTATATCGTATTTTATGCTTCTGGCGTTGACTTCTTATGCCCTAACTATTCCATCTGGTGGAACAACGCCCTAGGGTGGAGCCGAGGTTGCTCGGAACGTAGAAATGGAAATAACTTTCACACCGGTAGCAATTATTCGTTTTATACGATGGAAAAACGGTTCTATTTATTTTGTATTTTATGCTTCGGCCGTTGACTTCTAAAGCCATAACTATTCGATCTGTTGGAGCAACGCCCTAGAGTGAGGCCTAGGTTGCCCGGAACGTAGAACTGACCATAACTTTTACACTGGTAGCATTTATTCGTTTTATACGATGGAAAAACCGTTGTATTTATATTGTATTTTATGCTTCTGGCGTTGACTTCTAAGACACTAACTATTCGATCTGGTTTAGCAACGCCCTAGAGTGAAGCCTAGGTTTCACGGAAAGCAGAAATGACAATAACTTTCACACTGGTTGCAATTATTCGTTTTATACGATGGAAAAGCTGTTGCATGTGTATTGTATTTTATGCTTCTGTCGTTGACGTCTAAGGCAGTAGCTATTAGATGTGGTGGAGCAACGCACTAGAGTGACGCCTAGGTTGCCGGGAACGTAGAAATGTCCATTACTTTCGCAATGTTTGCAATTATTCGTTTTATACGATGGAAAAGCTGTAGTACTTATATCGTATTTTATGCTTCTGGCGTTGACTTCTTATGCCCTAACTATTCCATCTGGTGCAACAACGCCCTCGGGTGGAGCCTAGGTGGCTCGGAACGTAGAAATGGAAATAACTTTCACACCGGTAGCAATTATTCGTTTTATACGATGGAAAGACGGTTCTATTTATTTTGTATTTTATGCTTCGGCCGTTGACTTCTAAAGCCATAACTATTCGATCTGTTGGAGCAACGCCCTAGGGTGAAGCATAGGTTGCCCGGAAAGTAGAAATCACCATAACTTTCATACTGGTTGCAATTATTCGTTTTATACGATGGAAAAACTGTTGTATTTATATTGCATTTTATGCTTCGGGCGTGACTTCTGTGGCCCTAAATATTCAATCTGTTGGATCAACGCCCTAGGGTGAAGCCTAGGTTGCGCGGAACGTAGAATTGGCCATCACTTTCAAACTGGTTGCAATTATTCCTGTTATATGATGGTAACACCATTGTATTTTTTTTGCATTTTATGGTTCGGGCGTTGACTTCTACGGCCCTAACTATTGAACCTGTTGGAGCAACGCCCTAGGGTGAAGCCTAGGTTGCTAGGAAAGTAGAAATGACCATAAGTTTCATACTGGTTGCAATTATTTGTTTTATACGATGGAAAAACTGTTGTATTTATATTGTATTTTATGCTTCTGGCGTAGACTTCTTATGCCTTAACTATTCGATCTGGTGGAGCAATGCCTCAGAGTTAAGTCTAGCATGCCCGAAACGCCGAAATGATCATTACTTTCACGCTTGTTGAAATTATTCCTCTTATACGTTGAAAAGGCTGTTGTATTTGTATTGTATTTTATGCTTCAGGCGTAGGCTTCTAAGGCCGTAGCTATTCGATATGGTGGAGCACCGCCCTAGAGTGACGCCTAGGGTGCTCGGAACGTAGAAATGACCACTACTTTCACACTGGTTGCATTATTCGTTTTATACGATGGAAAAGCTGTTGTATTTATATCGTATTTTATGCTTCTGGCGTTGACTTCTTAGGCCGTAACTATTCGATCTGGTGGAGCAACGCCCTGGAGTGAAGCCTAGGTTGCGCGGAACGTAGAATTGGCCATCACTTTCAAACTGGTTGCAATTATTCCAGTTATATGATGGAAACACTGTTGTATTTTTATTGCATTTTATGCTTCGGGCGTTGACTTCTAAGGCCCTAACTATTCCATCTGTTGGAGCAACGGGCTAGGGTGAAGCCTAGGTTGCTCGGAAAGTAGAAATGACCATAAGTTTCATACTGGTTGCAATTATACGTTTTATACAATGGAAAGACTGTTGTATTTATATTGTATTTTATGCTTCTGGCGTTGACTTCTAAGGCACTAGCTATTCGATCTGGTGTAGCAACGCAATAGAGTGAAGCCTGGGTTGCCCGGAACGTAGAATTGGCCATCACTTTCAAACTGGTTGCAATTATTCCTGTCATATGATGGTAACACTGTTGTATTTTTTTTGCATTTTATGGTTCGGGCGTTGACTTCTACGGCCCTAACTATTCAACCTGTTGGAGCAACGCCCTAGGGTGTAGCCTAGGTTGCTCGGAAAGTAGGAATGACCATAAGTTTCATACTGGTAGCAATTATTCGTTTTATACGATGGAAGAACTGTTTTATTTATAATGTATTTTATGCTTCTGGCGTTGACTTCTTAGGCCCTAACAATTCGATCTGGTGTAACAACGCCCTAGAGTGAAGCCTAGGTTGCCTGGAACGTACAAATGACCATCACTTTCACAAGGGTTGCAATTATTCCTGTTATAGGATGGAAAGACTGTTTTATTTTTATTGTATTTTATGCTTCAGGCGTTGACTTCTGAGGCCGCAGCTATTCGATGTGGTGGAAGAACGCCATAGGGTGAAGCCTAGGTTGCCCGGAACGTAGAAATGACCATAACTTTCATACTGCTTGCAATTATTCGTCTTATATGTTGGAAGAACTGTTGTATTTATATTGTATTTTATGCTGCTGGCGTTCACTTCTTCGGCCCTAACTATTCGATCTGGCGGAACAACGCCCTGGGGTGAAGCCTAGGTTGCCCGAACGTAGAAATGACCATAACTGTCACACTGGTTGCTATTATTCGTTTTATACAATGGAAAAACTGTTCTATTTATATTGTATTTTATGCTTCTGGCGTTGACTCTTAATGCACTAACTATTCGACCTGGAGGAGCAACGCCCTAGAGTGAAGCCGAGGTTTCCCGGAACGTAGAAATGACCATCACTTTCAAACTGGTTGCAATTATTCCTGTTATGTGATGGAAAAACTGTTGTATTTTTAATGCATTTTATGCCTCGGGCATTGACTTCTAAGGCCCTAACTATTCAATCTGTTGGAGCAACTCCGTGGGGTGTAGCCTAGGTTGCCCAGAACGTGGAAATGGCCAGAACTCTCACACTGGTTGCAATTATTCGTTTTATACGATGTAAAAGCTGTTGTATTTATATCGTATTTTATGCTTCTGGCGTTGACTTCTTAGGCTCTAACTATTCGACCTGGTGGAGCAACGCCCTAGAGTGAAGCCTAGGCTGCCCGGAACGTAGAAATGACCATCACTTTCAAACTGGTTACAATTATTCCTGTTATATGATGGAAAAACTGTTGTATTTTTATTGCATTTTATGCTTGGGGCATTGACTTTTAAGGTCCTAACTATTCAATCTGTTGGAGCAACGCCCTAGGGTGAAGCCTAGGTTGCGCGGAAAGTAGAAATGACAATAACTTTCACACTGGGTGCAATTATTCGTTTTATACGATGGAAAATCTGTTGCATTTATATTGTATTTTATGCTTCTGGCGTTGACTTCTAATGCCCTAACTATTCAATCTGTTGGAGCAACGCCCTAGGGTGTAGCCTAGGTTGCCCGGGAAGTAGAAATGACCACAACTTTCATACTGGTTGCAATTACTCGTTTTATATGATGGAAAAACTGTTGTATTTATATTGTATTTTATGCTTCTGGCGTTTACTTCTTAGGCCCTAACTATTCGATCTGGTGGAACAACGCCCTAGGGTGAAGCCTAGGTTGCCCGGAACGCAGAAATGACCATAACTTTTACACTGGTAGCAGTTATTCGTTTTATACAATGGAAAAACTGTTCTATATATTTTGTATTTTATTCTTCGGGCGTTGACTTCTAAGGCCCTAACAGTTTGATCTGGTGGAGCAACGCCGTAGAGTGAAGCCTAGGTTGCCCGGAACGTAGAAATGACCATAACTTTCACACTGGTTGCTATTATTCGTTCTATACGATGGAAAAACTGTTATATTTATATTGTATCTTATGCTTCTGGCGTTGACTTCTTAGGCCCTAACAATTCGATCTGGTGGAACAACGCCCTAGAGTGAAGCCTAGGTTGCCTGGAACGTACAAATGACCATCACTTTCACACGGGTTGCAATTATTCCTGTTATAGGACGGAAAGACTGTTGTATTTTTATTGTATTTTAAGCTTCTGGCGTTGTCATCTGAGGCCGTTGCTATTCGATGTAGGGGAAGAAGGCCATAGAGTGAAGCCTAGGTTGCCCGGAACGTAGAAATGACCATTACTTTCACACTGTTTGCAATTATTCCTGTTATAGGATGGAAAGACTGTCGTATTTTTATTGTATTTCATTCTTCTGGTGTTGACTTCTTAGGCCCTAACTATTCGATCTGGTGGCAAAACGCCGTAGAGTGAAGCCTAAGTTGCCCGGAACGTAGAAATGACCATTACTTTCGCACTGTTTGCAATTATTCCTTTTATACGATGGAACAGCTGTTGTATTTATATCGTATTTTATGCTTCTGGCGTTGACTTCTAGGGACCTAACTATTCAATCTGGTGGAGCAACGCCCTAGAGTGAAGCCTAGGTTGCTCGGAATGTAGAAAAGACCATAAGTTGCATACTGGTTGCAATTATTCGTTTTATACGATGGAAAAACTGTTGTATTTATATTGTATTTTATGCTTCTGGGGTTGACTTCTAAGGCCCTAAATATTCGATCTGGTGGAGCAATGCCCCAGAGATAAGTCTAGGATGCCCGAAACGCCGAAATGATCATTACTTTCACGCTTGTTGCAATTATTCCTGTTATACGATGAAAAGACTGTTGTATTTTTATTGTACTTTATGCTTCAGGCGTGGACTTCTGAGGCCGTAGCTATTCGATGTGGTGGAAGAACGCCATACAGTGAAGCCTAGGTTGCCCGGAACGTAGAAATGACCATTACTTTCACACTGTTTGCAATTATTCATTTAATATGATGGAAATGCTGTTGTATTTATATCGTATTTTATGCTTCGGGCGTAGACTTCTTAGGCCCTCACATTTCGATCTGGTGGAGCAACGCCCGACAGTGAAGCCTAGGTTGCCCGGAACGTAGATATGACCATAACCTTGACACAGGTGGCAATTATTCGTTTTATACGGTGTAAAGGCTGTTGTATTTATATCGTATTTTATCCTTCTGGCGTTGAATACTAAGTCCCTAGCTATTCGATCTGGTAGAGCAACGCCCTAGAGTGAAACCTAGGTTATCCGAAACGTAGAAATGACCCTTACTTTTACAATGTTTGCAACTATTCATTTTATACGATGGAATAACTGTTGTACTTATATTGTATTTTATCCTTCTGGCGTTGAATTCTAAGTCCCTAACAATTCGATCTGGTGGAACAATTCCCTAGAGTGAAGCCTAGGTTGCCTGGAACGTACAAATGACCATCACTTTCACACGGGTTGCAATTATTCCTGTTATAGGACGGAAAGACTGTTGTATTTTTATTGTATTTTATTCTTCTGGTGTTGACTTCTTAGGCCCTAACTATTCGATCTGGTGGAAAAACGCCGTAGAGTGAAGCCTAGGTTGCCCGGAACGTAGAAATGACAATTACTTTCACACTGTTTGCAATTATTCATTTTGTACGATGGAAAAGCTGTTGTATTTATATTGTATTTTATGCTTCTGGCGTTGACTTCTAAGGCCGTAGCTATTAGAAGTGGTGGAGCAGCGCCCGAGAGTGACGCCCAGCTTGCCCGGAACGTAGAAATGACCATAACTCTCACACTGGTTGCAATTATTCGTTTTATACGATGGAAAAGCTGTTGTATTTTTATTGTATTTTATGCTTTGGGCGTTTAATTCTAAGTCCCTAGCTATTCGATCTGGTGGAGCAACGCCCTAGAGTGAAACCTAGGTTACCGGGAACGTAGAAATGACCATAACTCTCACACTGGTTGCAATTATTCGTTTGATACGATGGAAAACCTGTTGCACCTTTACTGTATTTTATGCTTCTGCCGTTGACTTCTAAGGCCCTAACTATTCGACCTGGTTTAGCAACACCCTATAGTGACGCCTAGGTTGCCCGGAACGTAGGACATAGCATTACCTTCACACTGGTTGCAATTATTCCTGTTATACGATGGAAAAACTGTTGCAACTTTATTGTATTTTATGCTTCTGGCGTTGACTTCTAAGGCCTTAACTATTTGATCTGGTGGAGCAACGCCCTAGAGTGAAGCCTAGGTTGCCCGGAACGTGGAAATGACCATAACTTTCATACCGGTTGCAATTATTCGTTTTATACGATTTAAAGGCTGTTGCATTTATATTGTATTTTATGCTTCAGACGTTGACTTCGAAGGCCGTAGCTATTCGATGTGGTGGAGCGACGCCCTAGGGTGGAGCCTATGTTGCCCGCAACTTAGAAAAGACCATTCCTTCCACACTGTTTGCAATTATTCATTTTATACAATGGAAGAACTGTTGTATTTATATTGTATTTTATGCTTCTGTGGTTGACTTGTAAGGCCCTAACTAGTCGATGTGGTGGAGCAACGCCCTAGAGTGAAGCCTAGGTTGCCCAGCACGTAGAAATGAGCATAACTTTCACACTGGTTGCAATTATTCCTGTTATACGATGGAAAAACTGTTCTATTTTTATTGTATTTTATGCTTCAGGTGTTGACTTCTTAAGCCCTATCTATTGGATCTGGTGTACCAGCGCCCTAGAGTGAAGTCTAGGTTGCCCGGAACGTAGAAATGACCATAACTTTCATACCGGTTGCAATTATTCGTTTTATACGATGGAAAAACTGTTGTATCTTTATTGTATTTTATGCTTCTGGCGTAGAGTTGTAAGTCCCTAACTATTCGATCTGGTGGAGCAACGCCCTAGAGTGACGCCTAGGCTGCCCGGAATCGTAGAATTGACCGTAACTTTCACATTGTTTGCAATTATTCATTCTATACAAAGGAAAAGCTGTTGTATTTATATTGTATTTTATGCTTCTGGCGATAACTTCTTAAGCCCTATCTAAAGGATCTGGTGGACCAGCGCCCTAGAGCGAAGCCTAGGTTGCCCGGAACGTAGAAATGACCATTGCCTTCACGCTTGCTGCAATTATTCCTGTTATACGATGAAAAAACTGTTGTATTTTTATTGCATTTTATGCTTCAGGCGCTGACTTCTAAGGCTGTAGCTATCCGATGTGGTGGAACAACGCCCTAGAGTGAAGCCTAGGTCGCCCGGATCGTAGAAATGACCATAACCTTCACACTGTTTGCAATTATTCATTCTATACAAAGGAAAAGCTTTTGTATTTATATTGTATTTTATGCTTCTGGCGATGACTTCTTAAGCCCTATCTAAAGGATCTGGTGGACCAGCGCCCTAGAGTGAAGTCTAGGTTGCCCGGAACGTAGAAATGACCATAACTTTCATACCGGTTGCAACTATTCGTTTTATACGATTTAAAGGCTGTTGTATTTATATAGTATTTTATGCTTCAGGCGTTGACTTCGAAGGCCGTAGCTATTCGATGTGGTGGAGCGACGCCCTAGAGTGGAGCCTAGGTTGCCCGGAACGTAGAAATGACCATTACATTCACACTGGTTGCAATTATTCGTTTTATACAATGGAAAAACTGTTGAATTTACATTGTATTTTATGCTTCTGGCGTTGACTTCTGAGGCCCTATGTATCTGAACTGGTGGAGCAGTGCCTCAGAGTTAAGTCTAGGATGCCCGGAAATTAGAAATGGCCATTACCTTCACACTGGTTGCAATTATTCATTTTATACGATGGAGAAACTGTTGTATTTACATTGTATTTTATGCTTCTGGCGTTGACTCCCAAGGCCTTATCTATTTGAACTGGTGGAGCAGTGCCTCAGAGTTAAGTCTAGGATGCCCGTATCGTAGAAATGACCATAACTTTCACACTGGTTGCAATTATTCGTTTTATACGATGGAAATACTGTTGTTTTTACTTTGTATTTTATGCTTCTGGCGGGGACTTCTAAGGCCCTAACTATTCGATGTGGTGGAACAACGCCCTAGAGTGAAGCCTAGGTTGCCCGGAACGTAGAAATGACCATATCTTTCACACTGGTTGCAATTATTCCTGTTACACGATGGAAAAACTGTTGCATTTATATTGCATTTTATGCTTCTGTCGTTGACTTTTAAGGCCCTAACTATTCGATCTGGTGGAGCATCGCCCTAGAGTGAAGCCTATGTCGCCCGGATCGTAGAAATGACCATAACCTTCACACTGTTTGCAATTATTCATTTTATACAATGGAAAAACTGTTGTATTTATATTGTATTCTATGCTTCTGGCGTTGATTTCTAAGGCCGTAGCTATTCGATGTGGTGGACCAACGCCCTAGACTGAAGCCTAGGTTGCCCGGAACGTAGAAATGTCAATACCTTTCACACTGGTTGTAATAATTCCTGTTATACGATGGAAAAACTGTTGCATTTATATTGTATTTTATGCTTCTGGCGTTTACTTCTAAGGCTCTAACTATTCGATCTGTTGGAGCAACGCCCTCGAGTGAAGCCTAGGTTGCCCGGAACGTAGAAATGACCATAACTTTCATACCGGTTGCATTATTCGTTGTATACGATGGAAAGGCTGTTGTATTTATATTGTATTTTATGCTTCAGGCGTTGACTTCGAAGGCCGTAGCTATTCGATGTGGTGGAGGGACGCCCTAGAATGGAGCCTAGGTTGCCCGCAACTTAGAAATGGCCATTACTTCCACACTGTTTGCAACTATTCATTTTATACAGTGTAAACACTGTTGTATTAATATTGTATTTTATGCTTCTGGTGTTGACTTCTTAAGCCCTATCTATTGGATCTGGTGGACCAGCGCCCTAGAGCGAAGCCTATGTTGCCCGGAACGTAGAAATGACCATTACTTTCACACTGGTTGCAATTATTCCCGTTATACGATGGATAAACTGTTGTATTTTTATTGTATTGTATACTTCTGGCGTTGAATTCTAAGTCTCTAGCTATTCGATCTCGTGGAGCGACGACCTAGAGTGAAGCCTAGGTTACCCAGAACGTAGAAACGACCAGTACTTTCACACTGGTGGTAGTAACACCTGTTATACGGGGGAAAAACTGTTGCATTTTTATTGTATTTTATGCTTCTGGCGTAGAATTCTAGGTCTCTAGCTATTCGATCTGGTGGAGCAACGCCCAAGCGTGAAGCCTAGGTTATCCGGACAGTAGAAATTACCATTACTTTCACACTGTTTGCAAATATACATTATATACGATGTAAAAGCTGTTGTATTTATATTGTATTTTATGCTTCTGGTGTTGACTTCTTTGTCCCTAACTATTTGATCTGGTGGAGCACCGCCCTAGAGTGAAGCCTAGGTTGCACGGAACGTAGAAAATACCATTACCTTCACACTCGCTGCAATTATTCCTGTTATACGATGCAAAAACTGTTGCATGTTTATTGGATTTTATGTTTCGTGCACTGACTTCTAAGGCCCTAACTATTCGATCTGGTGGAGCAACGCCCTAGAGTGAAGCCTAGGTCGCCCGGATCGTGGAAATGACCATAACCTTCACACTGTTTGCAATTATTCATTTTATACAATGGAAGAACTGTTGTATTTATATTGTATTCTATGCTTCTGGCGGGGACTTCTAAGGCCCTAACTATTCGATGTGGTGGAACAACGCCCTAGAGTGAAGCCTAGGTTGCCCGGAACGTAGAAATGACCATATCTTTCACACTGGTTGCAATTATTCCTGCTACACGATGGAAAAACTGTTGCATTTATATTGCATTTTATGCTTCTGTCGTTGACTTTTAAGGCCCTAACTATTCGATCTGGTGGAGCATCGCCCTAGAGTGAAGCCTAGGTTGCCCGGATCGTAGAAATGACCATAACCTTCACACTGTTTGCAATTATTCATTTTATACAATGGAAAAACTGTTGCATTTATATTGTATTCTATGCTTCTGGCGTTGATTTCTAAGGCCGTAGCTATTCGATGTGGTGGAGCAACGCCCTAGACTGAAGCCTAGGTTGCCCGGAACGTAGAAATGTCAATACCTTTCACACTGGTTGTAATAATTCCTGTTATACGATGGAAAAACTGTTGCATTTATATTGTATTTTATGCTTCTGGCGTTTACTTCTAAGGCTCTAACTATTCGATCTGTTGGAGCAACGCCCTAGAGTGAAGCCTAGGTCTCCCGGGTCGTAGAAATGACCATAACCTTCACACTGTTTGCAATTATTCATTTTATACAATGGAAAAACTGTTGTATTTATATTGTATTCTATGCTTCTGGCGTCGATTTCTAAGGCCGTAGCTGTTCGATGTGTTGGAGCAACGCCCTAGACTGAAGCCTATGTTGCCCGGAACGTAGAAATGGCCATTACTTTCACACTGGTTGCAATTATTCGTTTTATACGCTGGAGAAACTCTTGTACAAATATCGTATTTTATGCTTCTGTCGTTGAATTCTAAGTCCCTACCTATTGGATCTGGTGGAGCAACGCCCTCGAGTGAAGCCTAGGTTGCCCGGAACGTAGAAATGACCATAACTTTCATACCGGTTGCATCATTCGTTGTATACGATGGAAAGGCTGTTGTATTTATATTGTATTTTATGCTTCAGGCGTTGACTTCGAAGGCCGTAGCTATTCGATGTGGTGGAGGGACGCCCTAGAATGGAGCCTAGGTTGCCCGCAACTTAGAAATGGCCATTACTTCCACACTGTTTGCAACTATTCATTTTATACAGTGTAAACACTGTTGTATTTATATTGTATTTTATGCTTCTGGTGTTGACTTTTTAAGCCCTATCTATTGGATCTGGTGGACCAGCGCCCTAGAGCGAAGCCTAGGTTGCCCGGAACGTAGAAATGACCATTACTTTCACACTGGTTGCAATTATTCCTGTTATACGATGGATAAACTCTTGTATTTTTATTGTATTGTATACTTCTGGCGTTGAATTCTAAGTCTCTAGCTATTCGATCTCGTGGAGCGACGACCTAGAGTGAAGCCTAGGTTACCCAGAACGTAGAAACGACCAGTACTTTCACACTGGTGGTAGTAACACCTGTTATACGGGGGAAAAACTGTTGCATTTTTATTGTATTTTATGCTTCTGGCGAAGATTTCTAGGTCTCTAGCTATTCGATCTGGTGGAGCAACGCCCAAGCGTGAAGCCTAGGTTATCCGGACAGTAGAAATGACCATTACTTTCACACTGTTTGCAAATATACATTATATACGATGGAAAAGCTGTTGTATTTATATTGTATTTTATGCTTCTGGTGTTGACTTCTTTGTCCCTAACTATTTGATCTGGTGGAGCACCGCACTAGAGTGAAGCCTAGGTTGCACGGAACGTAGAAAATACCATTACCTTCACACTCGCTGCAATTATTCCTGTTATACGATGCAAAAACTGTTGCATGTTTATTGGATTTTATGTTTCGTGCACTGACTTCTAAGGCCCTAACTATTCGATCTGGTGGAGCAACGCCCTAGAGTGAAGCCTAGGTCGCCCGGATCGTAGAAATGTCCATAACCTTCACAACTGTTTGCAATTATTCATTTTACACAATGGAAAAACTGTTGTATTTATATTGTATTCTATGCTTCTGGCGTTGATTTCTAAGGCCGTAGCTATTCGATGTGGTGGAGCAACGCCCTAGACTGAAGCCTAGGTCGCCCGGAACGTAGAAATGTCCATACCTTTCACGCTGGTTGCAATTATTCCTGTTATACGATGGAAAAACTGTTGTATTTATATTGTATTTTATGCTTCAGGCGTTGACTTCGAAGGCCGTAGCTATTCGATGTGGTGGAGCGACGCCCTAGAGTGGAGCCTAGGTTGCCGGCAACTTAGAAATGACCATTACTCCCACACTGTTTGCAATTATTCGTTTTATACGATGGAAAGTGTGGTGTATTTATTTTGTATTTTATGCTTCTTGCGTTGACCCCTAAGGCCCTAACAATTGGATCTGATGGAACAACGCCATAGAGTGAAGCCTAGGTTGCCCGGAACGTAGAAATGACCATCACTTTCACACTGGTTGCAATTATTCCTGTTATACGATGGAAAAACTGTTGCAACTTTATTGTATTTTATGCTTCTGGCGTTGACTTCTAAGGCCTTAACTATTTGATCTGGTGGAGCAACGCCCTAGAGTGAAGCCTAGGTTGCCCGGAACGTGGAAATGACCATAACTTTCATACCGGTTGCAATTATTCGTTTTATACGATTTAAAGGCTGTTGCATTTATATTGTATTTTATGCTTCAGACGTTGACTTCGAAGGCCGTAGCTATTCGATGTGGTGGAGCGACGCCCTAGGGTGGAGCCTATGTTGCCCGCAACTTAGAAAAGACCATTCCTTCCACACTGTTTGCAATTATTCATTTTATACAATGGAAGAACTGTTGTATTTATATTGTATTTTATGCTTCTGTGGTTGACTTGTAAGGCCCTAACTAGTCGATGTGGTGGAGCAACGCCCTAGAGTGAAGCCTAGGTTGCCCAGCACGTAGAAATGAGCATAACTTTCACACTGGTTGCAATTATTCCTGTTATACGATGGAAAAACTGTTCTATTTTTATTGTATTTTATGCTTCAGGTGTTGACTTCTTAAGCCCTATCTATTGGATCTGGTGTACCAGCGCCCTAGAGTGAAGTCTAGGTTGCCCGGAACGTAGAAATGACCATAACTTTCATACCGGTTGCAATTATTCGTTTTATACGATGGAAAAACTGTTGTATCTTTATTGTATTTTATGCTTCTGGCGTAGAGTTGTAAGTACCTAACTATTCGATCTGGTGGAGCAACGCCCTAGAGTGACGCCTAGGCTGCCCGGAATCGTAGAATTGACCGTAACTTTCACATTGTTTGCAATTGTTCATTCTATACAAAGGAAAAGCTGTTGTATTTATATTGTATTTTATGCTTCTGGCGATAACTTCTTAAGCCCTATCTAAAGGATCTGGTGGACCAGCGCCCTAGAGCGAAGCCTAGGTTGCCCGGAACGTAGAAATGACCATTGCCTTCACGCTTGCTGCAATTATTCCTGTTATACGATGAAAAAACTGTTGTATTTTTATTGCATTTTATGCTTCAGGCGCTGACTTCTAAGGCTGTAGCTATCCGATGTGGTGGAACAACGCCCTAGAGTGAAGCCTAGGTCGCCCGGATCGTAGAAATGACCATAACCTTCACACTGTTTGCAATTATTCATTCTATACAAAGGAAAAGCTGTTGTATTTATATTGTATTTTATGCTTCTGGCGATGACTTCTTAAGCCCTATCTAAAGGATCTGGTGGACCAGCGCCCTAGAGTGAAGTCTAGGTTGCCCGGAACGTAGAAATGACCATAACTTTCATACCGGTTGCAACTATTCGTTTTATACGATTTAAAGGCTGTTGTATTTATATAGTATTTTATGCTTCAGGCGTTGACTTCGAAGGCCGTAGCTATTCGATGTGGTGGAGCGACGCCCTAGAGTGGAGCCTAGGTTGCCCGGAACGTAGAAATGACCATTACATTCACACTGGTTGCAATTATTCGTTTTATACAATGGAAAAACTGTTGAATTTACATTGTATTTTATGCTTCTGGCGTTGACTTCTGAGGCCCTATGTATCTGAACTGGTGGAGCAGTGCCTCAGAGTTAAGTCTAGGATGCCCGGAAATTAGAAATGGCCATTACCTTCACACTGGTTGCAATTATTCATTTTATACGATGGAGAAACTGTTGTATTTACATTGTATTTTATGCTTCTGGCGTTGACTCCCAAGGCCTTATCTATTTGAACTGGTGGAGCAGTGCCTCAGAGTTAAGTGTAGGATGCCCGTATCGTAGAAATGACCATAACTTTCACACTGGTTGCAATTATTCGTTTTATACGATGGAAATACTGTTGTTTTTACTTTGTATTTTATGCTTCTGGCGTTGATTTCTAAGGCCGTAGCTATTCGATGTGGTGGAGCAACGCCCTAGACTGAAGCCTAGGTTGCCCGGAACGTAGAAATGTCAATACCTTTCACACTGGTTGTAATAATTCCTGTTATACGATGGAAAAACTGTTGCATTTATATTGTATTTTATGCTTCTGGCGTTTACTTCTAAGGCTCTAACTATTCGATCTGTTGGAGCAACGCCCTAGAGTGAAGCCTAGGTCGCCCGGGTCGTAGAAATGACCATAACCTTCACACTGTTTGCAATTATTCATTTTATACAATGGAAAAACTGTTGTATTTATATTGTATTCTATGCTTCTGGCGTCGATTTCTAAGGCCGTAGCTGTTCGATGTGTTGGAGCAACGCCCTAGACTGAAGCCTATGTTGCCCGGAACGTAGAAATGGCCATTACTTTCACACTGGTTGCAATTATTCGTTTTATACGCTGGAGAAACTCTTGTACAAATATCGTATTTTATGCTTCTGTCGTTGAATTCTAAGTCCCTACCTATTGGATCTGGTGGAGCAACGCCCTCGAGTGAAGCCTAGGTTGCCCGGAACGTAGAAATGACCATAACTTTCATACCGGTTGCATTATTCGTTGTATACGATGGAAAGGCTGTTGTATTTATATTGTATTTTATGCTTCAGGCGTTGACTTCGAAGGCCGTAGCTATTCGATGTGGTGGAGGGACGCCCTAGAATGGAGCCTAGGTTGCCCGCAACTTAGAAATGGCCATTACTTCCACACTGTTTGCAACTATTCATTTTATACAGTGTAAACACTGTTGTATTTATATTGTATTTTATGCTTCTGGTGTTGACTTTTTAAGCCCTATCTATTGGATCTGGTGGACCAGCGCCCTAGAGCGAAGCCTAGGTTGCCCGGAACGTAGAAATGACCATTACTTTCACACTGGTTGCAATTATTCCTGTTATACGATGGATAAACTCTTGTATTTTTATTGTATTGTATACTTCTGGCGTTGAATTCTAAGTCTCTAGCTATTCGATCTCGTGGAGCGACGACCTAGAGTGAAGCCTAGGTTACCCAGAACGTAGAAACGACCAGTACTTTCACACTGGTGGTAGTAACACCTGTTATACGGGGGAAAAACTGTTGCATTTTTATTGTATTTTATGCTTCTGGCGAAGATTTCTAGGTCTCTAGCTATTCGATCTGGTGGAGCAACGCCCAAGCGTGAAGCCTAGGTTATCCGGACAGTAGAAATGACCATTACTTTCACACTGTTTGCAAATATACATTATATACGATGGAAAAGCTGTTGTATTTATATTGTATTTTATGCTTCTGGTGTTGACTTCTTTGTCCCTAACTATTTGATCTGGTGGAGCACCGCACTAGAGTGAAGCCTAGGTTGCACGGAACGTAGAAAATACCATTACCTTCACACTCGCTGCAATTATTCCTGTTATACGATGCAAAAACTGTTGCATGTTTATTGGATTTTATGTTTCGTGCACTGACTTCTAAGGCCCTAACTATTCGATCTGGTGGAGCAACGCCCTAGAGTGAAGCCTAGGTCGCCCGGAACGTAGAAATGTCCATACCTTTCACGCTGGTTGCAATTATTCCTGTTATACGATGGAAAAACTGTTGTATTTATATTGTATTTTATGCTTCAGGCGTTGACTTCGAAGGCCGTAGCTATTCGATGTGGTGGAGCGACGCCCTAGAGTGGAGCCTAGGTTGCCGGCAACTTAGAAATGACCATTACTCCCACACTGTTTGCAATTATTCGTTTTATACGATGGAAAGTGTGGTGTATTTATTTTGTATTTTATGCTTCTTGCGTTGACCCCTAAGGCCCTAACAATTGGATCTGATGGAACAACGCTATAGAGTGAAGCCTAGGTTGCCCGGAACGTAGAAATGACCATCACTTTCACACTGGTTGCAATTATTCCTGTTATACGATGGATAAACTGTTGTATTTTTATTGTATTGTATACTTCTGGCGTTGAAATCTAAGTCTCTATCTATTCGATCTGGTGGAGCGACGACCTAGAGTGAAGCCTACGTTACCCGGAACGTAGAAACGACCAGTACTTTCACACTGGTGGTAGTTACTCCTGTTATACGGGGGAAAAACTGTTGCATTTTTATTGTATTTTATGCTTCTGGCGTAGAATTCTAGGTCTCTAGCTATTCGATCTGGTGGAGCAACGCCCAAGCGTGAAGCCTAGGTTTTCCGGACAGTAGAAAAGACCATTACTTTCACACTGTTTGCAAATATATATTATATACGATGGAAAAGCTGTTGTATTTATATTGGATTTTATGTTTCGGGCACTGACTTCTAAGGCCCTAACTATTCGATCTGGTGGAGCAACGCCCTAGAGTGAAGCCTAGGTTGCCCGGAACGTAGAAATGACCATTAGCTTCACGCTTGCTGCAATTATTCTTGTTATACGATGAAAAAACTGTTGTATTTTTATTGCATTTTATGCTTCAGGCGCTGACTTCTAAGGCCGTAGCTATTCGATGTGGTGGAGCAACGCCCTACAGTGAAACCTATGTTGCCGGGAACGTAGAAATGACCATAACCTTCACACTGGTTGCAATTATTCGTTTTATACGATGGAAATACTGTTGTTTTTAGTTTGTATTTTATGCTTCTGGCGTTGACTTCTAAGGCCCTAACTATTCGATGTGGTGGAACAGCGCCCTAGAGTGAGGCATAGGTTGCCCGGAACGTAGAAATGACCATATCTTTCACACTGGTTGCAATTATGCCTGTTACACGATGGAAAAACTGTTGTATTTATATTGCAGTTTATCCTTCTGTCGTTGACTTTAAGGCCCTAACTATCCGATCTGGTGGAGCAACGCACTAGAGTGAAGCGTAGGTCGCCCGGATCGTAGAAATGACCATAACCTTCACACTGTTTGCAATTATTCATTTTATACAATGGAAAAACTGTTGTATTTATATTGTATTCTATGCTTCTGGCGTTGATTTCTAAGGCCGTAGCTATTCGATGTGGTGGAGCAACGCCCTAGACTGAAGCCTAGGTTGCCCGGAACGTAGAAATGTCCATACCTTTCACACTGGTTGCAATTATTCCTGCTATACGATGGAAAAACTGTTGCATTTATACTGTATTTTATGCTTGTGGCGTTTACTTCTAAGGCTCTAACTATTCGATCTGTTGGAGCAACGCCCTAGAGTGAAGCCTAGGTCGCCCGGATCGTAGAAATGACCATAACCTTCACACTGTTTGCAATTATTCATTCTATACAATGGAAAAACTGTTGTATTTATATTGTATTCTATGCTTCTGGCGTTGATTTCTAAGGCCGTAGCTATTCCATGTGGTGGAGCAACGCCCTAGACTGAAGCCTAGGTTGCCCGGAACGTAGAAATGGCCATTACTTTCACACTGGTTGCAATTATTCGTTTTATACGCTGTAGAAACTGTTGTACATATATCGTATTTTATGCTTCTGTCGTTGAATTCTAAGTCCCTACCTATTGGATCTGGTGGCGCAACGCCCTCGAGTGAAGCCTAGGTTGCCCGGAACGTAGAAATGACCATAACTTTCATACCGGTTGCAATTATTCGTTGTATACGATGGAAAGGCTGTTGTATTTATATTGTATTTTATGCTTCAGGCGTTGACTTCGAAGGCCGTAGCTATTCGATGTGGTGGAGCGACGCCCTAGAATGGAGCCTAGGTTAACCGCAACTTAGAAATGACCATTACTTCCACACTGTTTGCAACTATTCATTTTATACAATGTAAACACTGTTGTATTTATATTGTATTCTATGCTTCTGGTGTTGACTTCTTAAGCCCTATCTATTGGATCTGGTGGGCCAGCGCCCTAGAGCGAAGCCTAGGTTGCCCGGAACGTAGAAATGACCATTACTTTCACACTGGTTGCAATTATTCCTGTTATACGATGGATAAACTGTTGTATTTTTATTGTATTGTATACTTCTGGCGTTGAAATCTAAGTCTCTATCTATTCGATCTGGTGGAGCGACGACCTAGAGTGAAGCCTACGTTACCCGGAACGTAGAAACGACCAGTACTTTCACACTGGTGGTAGTTACTCCTGTTATACGGGGGAAAAACTGTTGCATTTTTATTGTATTTTATGCTTCTGGCGTAGAATTCTAGGTCTCTAGCTATTCGATCTGGTGGAGCAACGCCCAAGCGTGAAGCCTAGGTTTTCCGGACAGTAGAAAAGACCATTACTTTCACACTGTTTGCAAATATATATTATATACGATGGAAAAGCTGTTGTATTTATATTGGATTTTATGTTTCGGGCACTGACTTCTAAGGCCCTAACTATTCGATCTGGTGGAGCAACGCCCTAGAGTGAAGCCTAGGTTGCCCGGAACGTAGAAATGACCATTAGCTTCACGCTTGCTGCAATTATTCTTGTTATACGATGAAAAAACTGTTGTATTTTTATTGCATTTTATGCTTCAGGCGCTGACTTCTAAGGCCGTAGCTATTCGATGTGGTGGAGCAACGCCCTACAGTGAAACCTATGTTGCCGGGAACGTAGAAATGACCATAACCTTCACACTGGTTGCAATTATTCGTTCTATACGATGGAAATACTGTTGTTTTTAGTTTGTATTTTATGCTTCTGGCGTTGACTTCTAAGGCCCTAACTATTCGATGTGGTGGAACAACGCCCTAGAGTGAGGCATAGGTTGCCCGGAACGTAGAAATGACCATATCTTTCACACTGGTTGCAATCATGCCTGTTACACGATGGAAAAACTGTTGTATTTATATTGCAGTTTATCCTTCTGTCGTTGACTTTAAGGCCCTAACTATCCGATCTGGTGGAGCAACGCACTAGAGTGAAGCGTAGGTCGCCCGGATCGTAGAAATGACCATAACCTTCACACTGTTTGCAATTATTCATTTTATACAATGGAAAAACTGTTGTATTTATATTGTATTCTATGCTTCTGGCGTTGATTTCTAAGGCCGTAGCTATTCGATGTGGTGGAGCAACGCCCTAGACTGAAGCCTAGGTTGCCCGGAACGTAGAAACGACCAGTACTTTCACACTGGTGGTAGTAACTCCTGTTATACGGGGGAAAAACTGTTGCATTTTTATTGTATTTTATTCTTCTGGCGTAGAATTCTAGGTCTCTAGCTATTCGATCTGGTGGAGCAACGCCCAAGCGTGAAGCCTAGGTTTTCCGGACAGTAGAAATGACCATTACTTTCACACTGTTTGCAAATATACATTATATACGATGGAAAAGCTGTTGTATTTATATTGGATTTTATGTTTCGGGCACTGACTTCTAAGGCCCTAACTATTCGATCTGGTGGAGCAACGCCCTAGAGTGAAGCCTAGGTTGCCCGGAACGTAGAAATGACCATATCTTTCACACTGGTAGCAATTATTCCTGTTACACGATGGAAAAACTGTTGTATTTATATTGCATTTTATGCTTCTGTCGTTGACTTTTAAGGCCCTAACTATTCGATCTGGTGGAGCAACGCCCTAGAGTGAAGCCTAGGTCGCCCGGATCGTAGAAATGACCATAACCTTCACACTGTTTGCAATTATTCATTTTATACAATGGAAAAACTGTTGTATTTATATCGTATTCTATGCTTCTGGCTTTGCTTTCTAAGGCCGTAGCTATTCGATGTGGTGGAGCAACGCCCTAGACTGAAGCCTAGGTTGCCCGGAACGTAGAAATGTCCATACCTTTCACACTGGTTGCAATTATTCCTGTTATACGATGGAAAAACTGTTGCATTTATATTGTATTTTATGCTTCTGGCGTTTACCTCTAAGGCTCTAACTATTCGATCTGTTGGAGCAACGCCCTAGAGTGAAGCCTAGGTCGCCCGGATCGTAGAAATGACCATAACCTTCACACTGGTTGCAATTATTCCTGTTACACGATGGAAAAACTGTTGCATTTATATTGTATTTTATGCTTCTGGCGTTTACTTCTAAGGCTCTAACTATTCGATCTGTTGGAGCAACGCCCTAGAGTGAAGCCTAGGTCGCCCGGATCGTGGAAATGACCATAACCTTCACACTGCTTGCAATTATTCATTTTATACAATGGAAGAACTGTTGTATTTATATTGTATTCTATGCTTCTGGCGTTTACTTCTAAGGCCCTAAGTATTCGATCTGGTGGAGCAACGCCCTAGGGTGAAGCCTAGGTCGCCCGGATCGTAGAAGTGACCATAACCTTCACACTGTTTGCAATTATTCATTTTATACAATGGAAAAACTGTTGTATTTATATTGTATTCTATGCTTCTGGCGTTGATTTCTATGGCCGTAGCTATTCGATGTGGTGGAGCAACGCCCTGGACTGAAGCCTAGGTCGCCCGGAACGTAGAAATGTCCATACCTTTCACACTGGTTGCAATCATTCCTGTTATACGATGGAAAAACTGTTGCGTTTATATTGTATTTTATGCTTCAGGCGGTTACTTCTAAGGCTCTAACTATTCGATCTGTTGGAGCAACGCCCTAGACTGAAGCCTAGGTTGCCCGGAACGTAGAAATGGCCATTACTTTCACACTGGTTGCAATTATTCGTTTTATACGCTGGAGAAACTCTTGTACATATACCGTATTTTATGCTTCTGTCGTTGAATTCTAAGTCCCTACCTATTGGATCTGGTGGAGCAACGCCCTCGAGTGAAGCCTAGGTTGCCCGGAACGTAGAAATGACCATAACTTTCATACCGGTTGCATTATTCGTTGTATACGATGGAAAGGCTGTTGTATTTATATTGTATTTTATGCTTCAGGCGTTGACTTCGAAGGCCGTAGCTATTCGATGTGGTGGATCGACGCCCTAGAATGGAGCCTAGGTTGCCCGCAACTTAGAAATGACCATTACTTCCACACTGTTTGCTACTATTCATTTTATACAATGTAAACACTGTTGTATTTATATTGTATTTTATGCTTCTGGTGTTGACTTCTTAAGCCCTATCTATTGGATCTGGTGGACCAGCGCCCTAGAGCGAAGCCTAGGTTGCCCGGAACGTAGGAACGACCAGTACATTCACACTGGTGGTAGTAACACCTGTTATACGGCGGAAAAACTGTTGCATTTTTATTGTATTTTATGCTTCTGGCGTAGAATTCTAGGTCTCTAGCTATTCGATGTGGTGGAGCGACGCCCTAGAATGGAGCCTAGGTTGCCCGCAACTTAGAAATGACCATTAATTTCACACTGTTTGCAAATATACATTATATACGATGGAAAAGCTGTTGTATTTATATTGTATTTTATGCTTCTGGTGTTGACTTCTTTGGCCCTAACTATTTGATCCGGTGGAGCACCGCCCTAGAGTGAAGCCTAGGTTGCACGGAACGTAGAAAGTACCATTACCTTCACACTGGCTGCAATTATACCTCTTATACGATGGAAAAACTGTTGCATCTTTATTGGATTTTATGTTTCGGGCACTGACTTCTAAGGCCCCGACTATTCGATCTGGTGGAGCAACGCCCTAGAGTGAAGCCTAGGTTGCCCGGAACGTAGACATGACCATTACCTTCACACTTGCTGCAATTATTCCTGTTATACGATGAAAAAACTGTTGTATTCTTATTGGATTTTATGCTTCAGGCGCTGACTTCTAAGGCCGTAGCTACTCGATGTGGTGGAGCAACGCCCTAGAGTGAAGCCTATGTTGCCCGGAACGTAGAAATGACCATATCTTTCACACTGGTTGCAATTATTCCTGTTACACGATGGAAAAACTGTTGTATTTATATTGCATTTTATGCTTCTGTCGTTGACTTTTAAGGACCTAACTATTCGATCTGGTGGAGCAACGCCCTAGGGTGAAGCCTAGGTCGCCCGGATCGTAGAAATGACCATAACCTTCACGCTGGTTGCAATTATTCCTGTTATACGATGGAAAAACTGTTGTATTTATATTGTATTTTATGCTTCAGGCGTTGACTTCGAAGGCCGTAGCTATTCGATGTGGTGGAGCGACGCCCTAGAGTGGAGCCTAGGTTGCCGGCAGCTTAGAAATGACCATTACTCCCGCACTGTTTGCAATTATTCGTTTTATACGATGGAAAGTGTGTTGTATTTATTTTGTATTTTATGCTTCTTGCGTTGACCCCTAAGGCCCTAACAATTGGATCTGATGGAACAACGCCATAGAGTGAAGCCTAGGTTGCCCGGAACGTAGAAATGACCATCACCTTCACACTGGTTGCAATTACTCCTGTTATACGATGGAAAAACTGTTGTATTCCTTTTGTACTTTATGCTTCCGTCGTTGACTTCTAAGGCCGTAGCTATTCGATCTGGTGGAGCAACGTCCTGGAGTGAAGCCTATGTTTCCCGGAACGTAGAAATGACCATTACTTTCACACTGCTTGCAAATATACATTGTATACGATGGAAAAGCTTTTGTATTTATACTGTATTTTATGCTTCTTGTCTTGACTTCTTAGGTCCTAACTATTTGATCTGGTGGAGCACCGCCCTCGTGTAAAGCCTAGCTTGCACGGAACGTAGAAAATACCATTACCTTCACTCTGGTTGCAAATGTACATTATATACGCTGGAAAAGCTGTTGTATTTATATTGTATTTTATGCTTCTGGCGTTGACTTCAAAGGCCCTAACTATTCGATGTGGAGGAGCAACGCCTCAGAGTTAAGTCTAGGATGCCCGGAAAGTAGAAATGGTCACTACTTTCACACTGGTTGCAATTATTCGTTTTATACGCTGGAGAAACTGTTGTACATATATCGTATTTTATGCTTCTGTCGTTGAATTCTAAGTCCCTACCTATTGGATCTGGTGGAGCGACGCCCTAGAGTGAAGCCCAGGTTGCCCGGAACGTAGAAATGACGATCACTTTCACACTGGTTGCAATTATTCCTGTTATACGATGGACGAACTGTTGGATTTTTATTGTACTTTATGCTTCTGGAGTAGAATTCTAAGTCCCTAGCTATTCGATCTGGTGGAGCAACGCCCTAGAGAGAAGCCTAGGTTGCGCGGAACGTAGAAATGACCATTACTTTCACACTGTTTGCAATTATTCATTTCATGCGATGGAAAAGCAGTTGTATTTATATCGTATTTTATGCTTCGGGCCTTGATTTCTTAGGCCCTGACTATTCGATCTGGTGGAGCAACGGCCTAGGGTGAAGCCTAGGTTGCTCGGAATGTAGAAATGTCCATAACTTTCATACTGGTTGCAATTATTCGTTTCTTACGATGCAAAAGCTGTTGTATTTATATTGTATTTTATGCTTCTGGCGTTAACTTCTTAGGCCCTATGTATTCGGTCAGGTGGAGCAACCTCCAAGTGTGAAGCCTACGTTGCCGGGAACGTAGAAATGACTATAAATTTGACACTGGTTGCAATCATCCGTTTTATACGATGGAAAAGCTGTTGTATTTATATTGTATTTTATGCTTCTGGCGTTGACTTCTTAGGCCCTAACTATTCGATCTGGTGGAGCAATGCCTCAGCGTTATGTCTAGGATGCCCGAAACGACGAAATGAGCATTAATTTCACACTGGCTGCAATTATTCGTATTATACGATGGAAAAGCTGTTGTATTTATATCGTATTTTATGCTTCTGGCGTTCACCTCTTAGGCCCTAACTATTCGATCTGGTGGAGCAACGTCCAAGTGTGAAGCCTATGTTGCCCGGAACGTGGATTTGACCATTACTTTCACACTGGTTGCAATTATTCGTTTTATACGATGGAAAAGCTGTTGAATTTATATCGTATTTTATGCTTCTGGCGTTGACTTCTTAGGCCCTAACTATTCGATCTGGTGGAACAACGCCATAGAGTGAAGCCTAGGTTGCGCGGAACGTGGAAATGACATATACTTTCACACTGTTTGTAATTATTCATTATCTACGATGGAAAAGCTGTTGTATTTATATTGAATTTTATGCTTCTGGCGTTGAGTTCTTAGGCCCTAACTATTTGATCTGGTGGAGCACCGCCCTAGAGTGAAGCCTAGGTTGCCCGGAACGTAGAAATGACCATTACCTTCACGTTTGTTGCAATTATTCCTGTTACACGATGAAAAAACTGTTGTATTTTTATCGGATTTTATGATTCAGGTGTTGACATCTTAGGCCGTAGCTAATCGATGTGGTGGAGCAACGCCATAGAGTGAAGCCTAGGTTGCCCGGAACGTAGAAATGACCACAACTTTCACACAGGTTGCAACTATTCCTGTTATACGATGGTAAAACTGTTGTATTTATATTGTATATTATGATTCTGGCGTTGACGTCTAAGACCCTATGTATCCGATCTGGTGGAGCAACGTCCAAGGGTGAAGCCTATGTTTCCCGGAACGCAGAAATGCCCATAAATTTCACACTGGTTGCAATTATCCGTTTTATACGATGGAAAAGCTGTTGTATTTATATAGTATTTTATGCTTCTGGCGTTGACTTCTTAGGCCCTAACTATTGTATCTGGTGGAGCAATGCCTCAGAGTTAAGTCTAGGATGCCCGAAACGACGAAATGGGCATTAATTACAAACTGGTTGCAATTATTCGTTTTATACGATAGAAATGCTATTGTAGTTATATCGTATTTTATGCTTCTGGCGCTGACTTCTCAGGCCCTAACCATTCGACCTGGTGGAGCAACGCCATAGAGTGAAACCTAGTTAGCACGGAACGTAGAAATGATCATTACTTTCACACTGGTTTCAACTATTCCTGTTAGACGATGGAAAAACTGTTGTATTTTTAATGTATTTTATGCTTCTGGCGTTGAATTCTAAGTCCCTAGCTATTCGATCTGGTGGAGCAACGCCCTAGAGTGAAGCCTATGTTGCGCGGAGCGTAGAAATGACATATACCTTCACACTGTTTGTAATTATTCATTATAAAGGATGGAAGAGCTGTTGTATTTATATTGTATTTTATGCTTCTGGCGTTGAGTTCTTAGGCACTAACTATTTGATCTGGTGGAGCACCGCCCTAGAGTGAAGCCTAGGTTGCCCGGAACGTAGAAATGCCCATTACCTTCACGTTTGTTGCAATTATTCCTGTTACACGATGAAAAAACTGTTGTATTTTTATCGGATTTTATGATTCAGGCGTTGACCTCTAAGGCCGTAGCTATCCGATGTGGTGGAGCAACGCCATAGAGTGAAGCCTAGGTTGCGCGGAACGTAGAAATGACCATTACTTTCACACTATTTGCAATTATTCATTTTACACGATGGAAAAGCAGTTGTATTTATATCGTATTTGATGCTTCGGGCGTTGACTTGTTAGGCCCTAACTATTCGATCTGGTGGATCAGCGGTCTGGAGTGAAGCCTAGGTTGCGCGGAATGTAGAAATGTCCATAACTTTCACACTGGTTGCAATCATCCGCTTTATACGATGGAAAAACTGTTGTATTTATATCGTATTTTATGCTTCTGGCGTTCACCTCTTAGGCCCTAACTATTCGATCTGGTGGAGCAACGTCCAAGTGTGAAGCCTATGTTGCCCGGAACGTAGATATGACCATTACTTTCACACTGGTTGCAATTATTCGTTTTATACGATGGAAAAGCTGTTGAATTTATATCGTATTTTATGCTTCTGGCGTTGACTTCTTAGGCCCGAACTATTTGATCTGGTGGAGCACCGCCCTAGAGTGAAGCCTAGGTTGCCCGGAACGTAGAAATGACCATTACCTTCACGTATGTTGCAATTATTCCTGTTATACGATGCAAAAACTTTTGTATTTTTATCGGATTTTATGCTTCAAGCGTTGACATGTAAGCCCGTAGCTATTCGATGTGGTGGGGCAACGCCATAGAGTGAAGCCTAGGTTGCGCGGCGCGTAGAAATGACATATACCTTCACACTGTTTGTAATTAATCATTATATACGATGGAAAAGCTGTTGTATTTATATTGTATTTTATGCTTCTGGCGTTGAGTTCTTAGGCACTAACTATTTGATCTGGTGGAGCACCGCCCTAGAGTGAAGCATAGGTTGCCCGGAACGCAGAAATGCCCATTACCTTCACGTTTGTTGCAATTATTTCTGTTACACGATGAAAAAACTGTTGTATTTTTATCGGATTTTATGATTCAGGCGTTGACCTCTAAGGCCGTAGCTATCCGATGTGGTGGAGCAACGCCATAGAGTGAAGCCTAGCTTGCGCGGAACGTAGAAATGACCATTACTTTCACACTGTTTGCAATTATTCATTTTACACGATGGAAAAGCAGTTGTATTTATATCGTATTTGATGCTTCGGGCGTTGACTTGTTAGGCCCTAACTATTCGATCTGGTGGATCAGCGGTCTAGAGTGAAGCCTAGGTTGCTCGGAATGTAGAAATGTCCATAACTTTCACACTGGTTGCTATTATTCGTTTTATACGATGGAAAAGCTGTTATCTTTGTATTGGATTTCATGCTTCTGGCGTTGACTTCTAAGGCCCTAACTATTCGATATGGTACAGCAACGCCCTAGAGTGAAGCCTATGTTGCTCGGAATGTAGAAAGGTCCATAACTTTCACACTGGTTGCAATTATTCGTTTCTTACGATGCAAAAGCTGTTGTATTTATATTGTATTTTATGCTTCTGGCGTTAACTTCTTAGGCCCTAACCATTCGACCTGGTGGAGCAACGCCATAGAGTGAAACCTAGTTAGCACGGAACGTAGAAATGATCATTACTTTCACACTGGTTTCAACTATTCCTGTTAGACGATGGAAAAACTGTTGTATTTTTAATGTATTTTATGCTTCTGGCGTTGAATTCTAAGTCCCTAGCTATTCGATCTGGTGGAGCAACGCCCTAGAGTGAAGCCTATGTTGCGCGGAGCGTAGAAATGACATATACCTTCACACTGTTTGTAATTATTTATTATAAAGGATGGAAAAGCTGTTGTATTTATATTGTATTTTATGCTTCTGGCGTTGAGTTCTTAGGCACTAACTATTTGATCTGGTGGAGCACCGCCCTAGAGTGAAGCCTAGGTTGCCCGGAACGTAGAAATGCCCATTACCTTCACGTTTGTTGCAATTATTCCTGTTACACGATGAAAAAACTGTTGTATTTTTATCGGATTTTATGATTCAGGCGTTGACCTCTAAGGCCGTAGCTATCCGATGTGGTGGAGCAACGCCATATAGTGAAGCCTAGGTTGCGCGGAACGTAGAAATGACCATTACTTTCACACTATTTGCAATTATTCATTTTACACGATGGAAAAGCAGTTGTATTTATATCGTATTTGATGCTTCGGGCGTTGACTTGTTAGGCCCTAACTATTCGATCTGGTGGATCAGCGGTCTAGAGTGAAGCCTAGGTTGCTCGGAATGTAGAAATGTCCATAACTTTCACACTGGTTGCAATCATCCGCTTTATACGATGGAAAAGCTGTTGTATTTATATTGTATTTTATGCTTCTGGCGTTGACTTCTTAGGCCCTAACTATTCGATCTGGTGGAGCAATGCCTCAGCGTCATGTCTAGGATGCCCGAAACGACGAAATGAGCATTAATTTCACACTGGCTGCAATTATTCGTATTATACGATGGAAAAGCTGTTGTATTTATATCGTATTTTATGCTTCTGGCGTTCACCTCTTAGGCCCTAACTATTCGATCTGGTGGAGCAACGTCCAAGTGTGAAGCCTATGTTGCCCGGAACGTAGATATGACCATTACTT